>NC_069501.1:906534004-906789004 GCF_027579735.1 Bombina bombina | reverse complement strand
TAACACTATAAAACAAAAACTAACATTAAAAAAAATAATAAACACTAAAATTCCGAAAAATAAAAAAAATCTAAGATTACAAAAAATAATAAATGAAATTATCCAAAATAATAAAAAATTACACCTAATCTAATAGCCATATAAAAATAAAAAGCCCCCCAAAATAAAAACACTCCCTAACCTAACAATAAACTACCAATAGCCCTTAAAAGGGCCTTTTGTAGGGCATTGCCCTAAGTTAAACAGCTCCAAAAAATTACAAAATCCCCTCAACAGTAAAATCCCCCCACCCAACCAATTCCCTGAAATAAAAAACCTAAGTCTAAAAAAAACCTAAGCTACCCATTGCCCCAAAAGGGGCATTTGTATGGGCATTGCCCTTAAAAGAGGATTTAGCTCTTTTACTGCCCATCCCTAATCTTAAAAAAAAAAAAAATACACCCCAAATAAAAAAAAAAAAACTAACAATAATCCCAGGAAATCTACTCACTGTTCCTGAAGTCCGGACATCCATCTTTATCCAGACAGTGAGAAGTCTTCATTTATTTATTTATTTATTTATTTATTTATAAAATATTTTACCAGGAAGGATACATTGAGATTTCTCTCGTTTTCAAGTATGTCCTGGGATCACAAAACATTGCATTGATACAATAGGGTACAATAAAATACAAAAACAATAATAATAATAAACAATATATGCAAACATTTAACATAGAGCAGGTATGAAATATGTAATCAACCATGACAGGAGCATTCTGTTTTGAGATATGTATAGAGGGATCTCTTAAAGGATTTTAGGCTTGGGGAAGTTTTTAAAGTGTGAGGGAGGTCATTCCATAATTGTGGCGCTCTGTAGGAAAAGAGGATCGAGCTGCTTTTTTTTTGTATTGAGGCAAGCAAAATAATGTGCTGTTATTGTATCGGAGGTTATAGGAGGTGGGAATAGCAGGGGAGAGCATTCTGCTCAGGTAGGGTGGGAGCTTCCCAGAAAGGCTCTTAAAGACAAGGCAGGAAAGATGGAGGGTGCGTCTGGATTCCAGCAACAGCCAGTTTAGTTCTTTTAGCATGTCACAATGGTGGGTCCTGTAGTTACATTGTAGCACAAAGCGGCAGAGCGAGTTATATAACGTATTTAGTTTATTAAGGTGCGTTTGCGGAGCAGGTGCATATACTATGTCCCCATAATCCAAGATAGGCATCAGCATTTGCTGTACAATCTTTTCCTTTACTGTAGGGCTGAGGCAAGATTTGTTTCTGTACAGGGCACCTAGTTTTGGATAAAGTTTAGAGGCAATTTTTTCTATGTGGAGTCCAAAAGATAGATTGGGGTCTAACAACATACCTAAGTATTTAAAAGAGTGGACTGCGGTCAGCGTGCAATTGGATTTTGTTTTGATGCGAAGATGGGAATTTTGTAATTTATGTATTTTAGGTCCCGTTCCAAAGATCATTGTGACCGTTTTGTCAGTGTTTAGGAAGAGTTTGTTTTTTGAGATCCACTTTTCTACCTCTGTGAACTGGTCTTGGAGCACTGTTTCAAGCTGCAGCAGATCAGATTTGTTTGCATAGATTACTGTGTCGTCTGCGTACATGTGTACAGTTGAGGATTTGCAGACATTAGGCAAATCATTTATAAATAATGTGAATAGTAGGGGGCCGAGAATGGAACCTTGGGGAACACCACACGTGACTGGGAGAGGGAGGGAGTCACTGTTAGAGACAGAGACATATTGTGATCGATCCGATACATATGATTTAAACCAGGTTAATGGGTGATCAGCAATACCAGAGTTTTTTAGTTTGAGAAGTAGTAGGTCATGGTCCACTGTGTCAAAAGCCTTTGCAAAATCAAGGAAAATAGCTCCAGTTAGGTCTCCTTGTTCCATGGCAGTTTGGATGTCGTTGCAAACTTTTAGGAGGGCAGTTGTAGTGGAGTGATTTGGTCTGAAACCTGATTGATCAGGGGTCAGATAGTTAGAAAGTTGATAATACTCGCATAATTGCGTATGGACGCATTTTTCTAGGATTTTTGACAATACAGGGAGCAGTGATATAGGACGATAGTTAGAAACCAAGGTTAACTCCCCACTTTTATGAATAGGCACTACTCTTGCAGTTTTCCAGAGTTTGGGTATGTATCCAGACACCAAGGATTCGTTAATTAGGGTTGCAACAGGCTTAGCAATTGCCGGCGCACTGAGCTTCAACAGCATTGCTGGGATTTGATCAGGTCCTGACTGGTTTTTCATTTTTAGATTATCGAGGTGTTTCTTAATGACATTGAAGGGTACAGGTCTAAAATTGAACTTTTCTATATTGGGTCTTTGCTGTTTTAGTGGGGCCTGATCCACATTTGTAGCTTCAGGATGTGTGCCATTTATTAGTTTGTCAATCAGGGTGGTGGAGCATCCTACAAAATAATTGTTAAAGGCATTTGCTACTTCTAAGGGGAGTTGCAGGTTTTGGTTATCCACATTGACAGTGGAGGGTTGGGAGTGGATTGGTGGATTTTGTAAGTTATTTATGAGTTTCCAAAACTTTCTAGGGTTACATATATTATTGTTCAGATTTTCACAGAAATATTGCGCCTTAGCCAATTTTGTTTGTTTAGTACATATATTTCGCCAATTTCTATATACACAGTGATCATTCATAGAGCCAGTATGCTTGAACTTTGACCACAATGAATCCCGAAATTGGTACATTTGAATGAGGTCAGCTGTGATCCAATTCAAGTGTGCTCCTTTTACTCTCACCTTATGCAGCGGTGCATGTAAATTCCAAACTTGTAGGAGTTCAGACTGAAAGAATTCAACTGCAGAGTCTAGATCTGGGATTAGGTTTAATCTGTGCCAGGGGAGGTTCTTGATGTCATTTAGAAATGATTGAAGATTAAATTTTTTGAAGGACCTGGTGATTTTAACCTTGGGAGAGGATTTAGTTGCCTTTATTTTGCGCACGCAGTACACTAAGCAGTGGTCACTGAAATTGTTAGGGAGAACACCTGCCTCCTGGATTCGGTCGGGAGAAGTGGAGAGAATCCAGTTGAGCAGGGTATGATTATGGCTTTTGATGTTTATGCGAGTTGGGGAGGAGATTAATTGCGTTAGCTGCAAAGATTTAAACAGCGAGCGACAACTGTTATTTTTTGGATTCAGCCAATCGATGTTAAAATCTCCAAAAACCAAAATTTCACTTTTGGGGTTTTGAGTTATGGATTCACTAAGGAGCTGTGCTATGTCCGAAATGGAATGCACAGGGGAGCTTGGTGGGCGGTAGATTCCTGCAACAATGATTGATTTGCTGCACGGGATCTCAATTTTGCCAGAAAGGAAATCAAAGGTGGCAGGAGAGCTAGATTTTTGTATGGGGGTGAACTTTGTGGAGTTGTCAACATAAATTACAATGCCGCCTCCTCTCTTTGCTCTGTCAATTCTATGGCATGAATACCCAGGTATTGCAATGGCAGAGTCAGGTATTTTTGCAGTTAGCCATGATTCAGAGATAACAATGATTTTTGGCTTGTATTGTAAACACCAAGCTTGCAGTGCATCGATTTTTGGAAATAAGCTGCGTATATTACAGTGCACAAAGGAGAGGCCTTTTTTAGCTGGAAGGCTAGGAATGGAATTTGCTGGGGGACCAGGGTTAGACTCTACATCATTTGCAAGGGCAAGTAGCATAAGGAATAGGAATTTGGACATAGTTTTTGTTTGGCTATATAGTGAATGGCATACTTTATAATTTTGTGTGGTGGGGGTAGGAGGGCTATTTTTTATAACTCTCCACCAGCACTCAGCAGATAAGTTACAGCAACAGAGCAGGCCATGGTGTATGATAATTTGTTTTCCAGTTTGAGGTGGGTGATTATGGCGGTAATGAAGTGAACAAAATTGGAGTGAGAAAACAGTTGTCACGAATATCAGTATGGTCATATTTTGATACATGTTAGTGCTATGAGATGTGTAGGTGAAAATAAATCAAGAATAGTACAATATAAAAAAGAAATATATATATGTATACATACATACACACACATACACATATATATTCACACACTATTGGTGTGGGATATATAGCTATTTGTAGGGAGAGAGGGTATGTATTCTAAAGGATTAAGTGAATGGAAGGATGAGCTGATTAGTGTTTGCAGCTGTCAGTTTGGGAGAATGAAAGGTGTGTGGGAGACTATCTATAAATTGGGGAATGAACCTGGGGTGGGTGGGGTGAGGGGCAGGGTGGGAGGGTAACTATCTTCCTGTAACTACCTGATGCAGAGAGCAGTGTCAGCTGCAAATGTGGGTCTGTGAATGTTCCTTAGACTTGTTGTGAGTATACTTTAAGTGTTTAGAAGTGAGCGTTGGCGCTAACTGTTATCCTAAATGCCTGGTTAAAAAAAAACTTCTCCTCCTCAGTAGTTTAAAAAATGTGAGTGCTATAATTAAAAAAGGGGTAACTGGCGCTAATGGTTAGATTAGCTAGGATAACACTACAAATGATGTGACTATTATATTAATAGACGGCTATCCGTTTGAGTGAAAAAATAGAATTGTGGAAAAATGAGCATGTGATGTGGATATCCTATTATTATCCTTCTGTTAACTGAAAGATAAAATTCAGTGTCTCAATTCCTAATTGGATAAAGTGACAGCGTGTTAAAAAACAGAAAATGTGATAGAGGATTTTACCTATTTGACATCGTTAATACTGATGTTAGTGTAGTAAGAAAATTGTGACGTGTATACGTTTGATGTGGTGGACAATTAAGGTCTATATATGTAGATAATAAGTAACAGATTGGATAGCAAAAATAAATCTCTGTGACAGTATTACTACGTAAAATATTTAATCCTTATAAAAAATCAATAAAACAACAATCGATATATTTAAAACATTAGGGACGTCTCCCTTGCAATCAGTAGTATTTGTCGACAAGAAGTTTGCTCAGCAGCAGTTAACTGGGCATCGTTGGTGGTATATACTACAGTGTTACTGCATAAGTAAAAGTCACAATGGCACAAATAGTAAGGTACCTTACAGTTAGAGATGTTGTGGAGGCTGGTAGACCGGCCGTGTGTTGATTCTTTTTGCCCTTGCACCAGGTCTCAGTATAGCGGTGTATTTCGCGGCTTAAAGACCAAACAGCTCGCTAATGTGGTGATTGGTGGTTTGGGTCACACATCCCTTCTCTGATAGGTCTAATGAATGGCGTTCCGTGAAAATATATCGGCCAATATATTATTTGATGAATCCTTCTTCTTACTGCAATGATGTTTGTTGAACTTGAGTCAGACAATTTGTGCCTGCTGTAGCCGTGTTCAGAGACGGTTATAGTGGTAAAAGTAAATACTCGCTATTCGCTGATCAGATCCCTGGTCCTTGCAGTGGCTTTATCTCCTAAATCATAAAATTAGAGAGTCCACAGGAGGGGCTGGATCGCAGCTTTTGCGTGTATTTCAACCTTTGATGGGTTCCCAATAAAAGCAAAGTTTCTGGAGTAAATTCTACGTGTTTCACCCTGAGAGGGCTTTATCAAGATACTCCAGGTGTATATTTCACACTTTTTTAAAGGTGTTCTTTGGATTTCATTGGCTGCTTGTTTGTTGATTTCTATTGGAGCCAGTGTACAACACCTCTTTTCCATAAAGGTGGACTTTAGGTATTACTTAGACATATATAAGGTGGTATAGATATATTTGTACTTATACAAATCATTATCTCCTGTCTTACTATAAATCCTTGACATACTTATATTTATACAGAGTATTTAAAGGGCTATATAAAAGTGATAACGTTTGTTGTATCACTAATGTTGATAAATGCAATGTTCCTATACATATAAATAGAACAATATGACAGTAATAAATATATTAATGCTGTTACAAATCATTATCTCCTATATTACTATAAATCCTTAAATTACTTAATCTTTGCAGAGTGTTTGAGGGGATATAAGAAAGTGATAACATATATTATATCGCTAATGTTGGTAAAAATGATATTCCTATACATGTAACTCAAACAATATGACAATTATAATCTTTAATAGAAAATAAAGAAAGAATTATATACATACAAATTACTGTAGGTGATCTAAATGGAGAGAGAAACTTACTGATTATTCACATGGTGTCTATAGCAGGCTTCAAGTAAATAACATATCTCTATATGTTATGAAATTATTATTAAGCTACAACTATGGGGATAAATGTCCAGGGATTTCCCTAAACTTTAGAGTAAGTGAATGGCAAATATATAATAAAAATAATGTCCCTGGACATTTATCCCCATAGTTGTAGCTTAATAATAATACACTGGCTCCAATAGAAATCAACAAACAAGCAGCCAATGAAATCCAAAGAACACCTTTAAAAAAGTGTGAAATATACACCTGGAGTATCTTGATAAAGCCCTCTCAGGGTGAAACGCGTAGAATTTACTCCAGAAACTTTGCTTTTATTGGGAACCCATCAAAGATTGAAATACACGCAAAAGCTGTGATCCAGCCCCTCCTGTGGACTCTCTAATTTTATGATTTAGGAGATAAAGCCACTGCAAGGACCAGGGATCTGATCAGCGAATAGCGAGTATTTACTTTTACCACTATAACCGTCTCTGAACACGGCTACAGCAGGCACAAATTGTCTGACTCAAGTTCAACAAACATCATTGCAGTAAGAAGAAGGATTCATCAAATAATATATTGGCCGATATATTTTCATGGAACGCCATTCATTAGACCTATCAGAGAAGGGGTGTGTGACCCAAACCACCAATCACCACATTAGCGAGCTGTTTGGTCTTTAAGCCGCGAAATACACCGCTATACTGAGACCCGGTGCAAGGGCAAAAAGAATCAACACACGGCCGGTCTACCAGCCTCCACAACATCTCTAACTGTAAGGTACCTTACTATTTGTGCCATTGTGACTTTTACTTATGCAGTAACACTGTAGTATATACCACCAACGATGCCCAGTTAACTGCTGCTGAGCAAACTTCTTGTCGACAAATACTACTGATTGCAAGGGAGACGTCCCTAATGTTTTAAATATATCGATTGTTGTTTTATTGATTTTTTATAAGGATTAAATATTTTACGTAGTAATACTGTCAATCTGTCCAATCTGTTACTTATTATCTACATATATAGACCTTAATTGTCCACCACATCAAACGTATACACGTCACAATTTTCTTACTACACTAACATCAGTATTAACGATGTCAAATAGGTAAAATCCTCTATCACATTTTCTGTTTTTTAACACGCTGTCACTTTATCCAATTAGGAATTGAGACACTGAATTTTATCTTTCAGTTAACAGAAGGATAATAATAGGATATCCACATCACATGCTCATTTTTCCACAATTCTATTTTTTCACTCAAACGGATAGCCGTCTATTAATATAATAGTCACATCATTGGTAGTGTGAGTATACTTTAAGTCAGCTGGGGGGAAAGATAAATTAGTGTTATATTGGTCCAGGCAGTGACATCTTCATCCATCGCAGGGTCATCTTCTCTCTTCATGCCGGTGACACAGAGCTGTGGAGGCACAGAGCTGTGGAGGCGTGAAGCATCGTCATCGGCAGTGCGGACATCCATCATGGAGGATCCTCTTCATGCGATCACCGCCTTACACTGAAGCTTGAATGCAAGGTACACGTTTAAAAATGGGGTACCTTGCATTTCGATCGGCTGACATTTTCAAATCAGCCAATAGGATGAGAGCTACTGGGCTTTGTAATTTTTTGGAGGTAAAAGAGCCTTTTAAGGGCTATTGGTAGTTTATTGTTAGGTTAGGGGGTGTTTTTATTTTGGGGAGCTTTTTATTTTTTATAGGGTTATTAGATTAGGTGTAATTTTTGCTATTTTGGATTATTTTAATTTATTATTTTTTGTAATCTTAGAGTTTTTTTTATTTTTTGCAATTTTAGTGTTTATTATTTTTTGTAATGTTAAGCTTTTTTATTTTTTTTCAAAGTGTTAGGGTTAGGATTATTTAATATTGTAATGTTAGGTTTATTTAGTTTTCATTTATTTTATTTATTTAAAATAGTAATGTTGGTTTAATTTATAGTTTAAACTTTGTTTGTTTTTTATTTCACAGTTAAGTTTTTATTTATTTAAAGATAGTTATATTGTAAGTTTAATTTAAAGTTAGTGGGTGTTAGGTTTATGGGTTAATAGATTTAGTTTATTAGTAGCTTTGTGGGGGGCCTGCGGTTTAGGGGTTAATATGTTAATTATAGTAGTAGCAATGTGGGGAGACGGTGGTTTAGGGGTTAATAGATTTAGTTAGTGTTGGCAATGTGGGTGGGCAGCAGATTGGGGTTAATAGGTTTAATATAGTATTTGCAATGCCGGAGGATGATGGTTTAGGAGTTAATAGGTAGTTTATGGGTGTTAGTATACTTTGTAACATTTTAGTTATGAGTTTTGTGAAACATTTTTGTTTTGCAAAATCCATAACTACTTGTCTCAGATTTGCGAATGGATTGTGTCGGTATAGGCCATAACGCAAGCATTTTAGCTGGACCACACAACCTGTAATATGGCGCTTTGGAAATCCCACTCAAAAGTCATTTTTGCGGAATGGAGAGTTGTGTTACAGGCTAAAATGCTTGCGGTATAGCTATACTGCCGCAACTTGTAATACAGGAGACCTGCTATTCCACCCGGTTTGGCCAATTTTTCAGCGGTCTAGCCGTACCACACTATAACGCAAAATTTGTAATCTAGGTGATAGTTTTTACAAAAATTATAAAGTCTTAAGAGCAATTTATTGATTTCTAAACAAGTAACAAAAGTGTTGACCAAATGAGCAGACTAACTGAGCCAGAAAAACCATTCTCTTTAATATATCATCAACTTGAGTGGAATCATCTAATGTCTACATATGGTGTCACCTTTAAAAAACGTTCCCTATGTTTATCACCAGCAGGCAATTGTTCATGTTTGTGAGATTTTGAAGATACATTTCCATCAAAATTAACTGACTAAATTATAACTGCAATCCTAAAAGTATGAATATCTGTGA
The DNA here is from genome assembly GCF_027579735.1 of Bombina bombina. Classification (NCBI taxonomy): domain Eukaryota; kingdom Metazoa; phylum Chordata; class Amphibia; order Anura; family Bombinatoridae; genus Bombina; species Bombina bombina. Next base: position 906,779,955 of record NC_069501.1, on the reverse strand, counting down.
TAATATTTCTTATGATCAATATTGAAAAAAACAGGCTATAGTATTTGTAATAGATTTTTAAATGGATTTAGTTATAGATCCAGTAGCAGAATCAAGATTGATGTATGCATCCCGTAACAATAAATCAGTGATTGTTAGTCATCACCTCACCAAAATCTTTATGCAAAAGTTTTTACAATAATATGGTAATTAGACTTATCATACAGCTAGATTACGAGTTTTGAGCGCTATAGGGAAATTAACGATCGGCCCAAAAGCAGCGGTATTTAACTTCGCTATAGTGCTGCTATTACAGGTTTTGAAAAACCTGGCTTGCGTGGGCAATATGGTGGCGTTGAGCTCCATACCTCACCTAAATACAAGCAGTGTTTTGACATGCTCGTGCACGATTTTCCAATGGGGAGAGTCAGCTAAAAAAAAGACTAACACCTGCGATCATGGAAACAAAAGCTCAGTAACGCAGCCCCATTGATGTCTATGGGGCAAGAAAAAGTTATGTTTAAACCTAACACCCTAACATAAAAAAACATGTCTAAACACCCCTAATCTGCTGCCCCCGATATCGCTGCAACCTACATAATGTTATTAACCCCTAATCTGCTGCCCCTAAATTTACCACCACCTACATTACAGTTATTAACCCCTAATCTGCTGGCACTAACATCGCCGCCACCTACCTACACTTATTAGCCCCTAATCTGCCGCCCCCAATGTCGCCGCCACTATACTAAAGTTATTATCCCATAAACCTCTGGCCTCCCACATCACTAACACCACATAAATATATTAACCCCTAAACCTAACCCTAACCCTAACATAACCCTGAACCTAACCCTAACCCTAACGTAACCCTAGTCTAACCCTAACCCTAACACCCCTAACCTAAATATAATTAAAACAAATCTAAATAAAACTTACAATTATTACCTAAATAATTCCTATTTAAAACTAAATACCTATAAAATAAAACCTAAGCTAGCTACAAAATAACTAATAGTTACATTGTAGCTAGCTTAGGTTTTATTTTTATTTCACAGGTAAATTTGTATTTATTTTAACTAGGTAGACTAGTTAGTAAATAGTTATTAACTATTTACTAGCTACCTAGTTAAAATAAATACAAAGTTACCTGTAAAATAAAACCTAACCTGCCTTACACTAAAACCTAACATTACAATAAAACAAAATAAATTAAATTAATAAAATACAATTATCTAAATTGAAAAAAATAAACACTAAATTAAACAAAATAAAAAACGAAATTATCAAAAATAAAAATGAATTACTCCTAGTCTGATAGCCCTATCAAAATAAAAAAGCCCCTCAAAATAAAAAAACTCTAGCCTACACTAAACTGCCAATGGCTCTTAAAAGGGCTTTTGCAGGGCATTGCCCCAAAGAAATCAGCTCTTTTACCTGTAAAAAAAATATACAAACACCCCCCCAACAGTAAAACCCACCACCCACACAACCTAACCCACCAAATAAAGTTCTATCAAAATACACCTAAGCTAAACATTGCCCTGAAAAGGGCATTTGGATGGGCATTGCCCTTAAAAGGGCATTTAGCTCTTTTATGGTGCCCAAACCCTAAGCTAAAAATAAAACCCATCCAATAAACCCTTAAAAAAACCTAACATTAGCCCCCGACGATCCACTTACAGTTTTCAAAGACCAGACATCCATCCTCATCGAAGCCAGCAGAAGTCTTCATCCAAGCGGGCAGAAGTCTTCATCCAGACGGCATCTTCTATCTTCATCCATCCGGCATGGAGGCGGTCCATCTTCAAGACATCCGTCGCGGAGCATCCCCTTCTTACGGTCGCCACTGTAAAATAAAGGTTCCCTTTAAGTGACGTCATCCAAGATGGCGTCCCTTACATTCCGATTGGCTGATAGAATTCTATTGGCTGATTGAAATAGCCAATAGAATGCGAGCTCAATCCTATTGGCTAATTGGATCAGCCAATAAGATGAAAGCTCAATTCTATTGGCTGATTGCAACAGCCAATAGGATTGTTTTCCCTTTAATTGCTATTGGCTGATAGAATTCTATCAGCCAATTGAAATGTAAGGGACGCCATCTTGGATGAAGTCACTTAAAGGGAACTTCATTTTCCAGCAACGATCGGAAGAAGAGGATGCTCCTCGCCGGATGTCTTGAAGATAGACCCGCTCCGTGACAGATGGATGAAGATAGAAGATGCCGTCTGGATGAAGACTTCTGCCCGCTTGAATGAAGACTTATACCGGCTTCAATGAGGACTTCTGCCTGCTTGGATGAAGACTTCTTCCGGCTTCAATGAGGACTTCTGCCCGCTTGGATGAAGATTTCTGCCGCCTGGATGAGGAGGGATGTCCAGTCTTCGAAAACTGTAAGTGGATCGCTGGGGGTTAGTGTTAGGTTTTTTTAAGGATTTATTGGTTGGGTTTTATTTTTAGCTTAGGGTTTGGGTCCGTAAAAGTGCTAAATGCCCTTTTAAGGGCAATTCCCATCCAAATGCCCTTTTCAGGGAAATGTTTAGCTTAGGTTTATTTAGATAGAATTTAATTTGGAGGGTTTGGTTGTGTGGGTGGTGGGTGGTGGGTTTTACTGTTGGGGGGATGTTTGTATTTTTAATTGCTATGTAAAAGAGCTGATTTCTTTGGAGCAATGCCCTGCGAAAGCCCCTTTTAAGGGCTATTGGCAGTTTAGTGTAGGCTAGGTTTTTTATATTTTTTTTGGGGGGGGGGCTTTTTTATTTTGATAGGGTTATTAGATTAGGATTAATTCGTTTTTATTTTTGATTAGGATTATTTCATTTTTTATTTTGTGTAATTTAGTGTTTATTTTTTTGTAATTTAGATAATTGCATTTTATTAATTGAATTTATTTTATTTTATTGTAATGTTAGGTTTTAGTGTAAGGCAGGTTAGGTTTTATTTTACAGGTAACTTTGTATTTATTATAACTATGTTATTAGTAAATAGTTCATTTAGACTTATTTTAATTATTTTTAAGTTGGGGGTTTTAGGGTTAGACTTAGGCTTAGGGTTACGTTAGGGTTAGGTTTAGGGGTTAATATATTTATGTATAGATGTGGGAGGCCAGAGGTTTAGGGGTTATTAGTTTTATTTAGTATATTTCGTTGTGGGGGGCTTGCGGTTTAGTGGTTAATAGGTTTATTATAGCGGCGGTGTGGGCGAAGGCAGATTAGAGGTTAATAATATTTAAATAGTATTTGCGATGCGAGAGGTCAGTGGTTTAGGGGTTAATAGGTTTATTATAGTGGTGACGATGTCGGGGAGCGGCGGAATAGGGGTTAATACATTTTTTTAAGTGGCGGCGATGTCTGGAGCGGCAGATTAGGAATTAATAATTTTATTTTAGTGTTTGCGATGCGGGAGGGCCTTGGTTTAGGGGTTAATAGGTAGTTTATGGGTGTTTAGTGTATTTTGTGACAGTTTAGTTATGAGTTTTATGCTACAGCTTTGTAGCATAAAACTCATAACTACTGACTTTAGATGGCGGTACAGATATTGTGGTTTTAGAGTGTACTGCTCACTTTTTGGCCTCACCGTAAAACTCGTAATACCGGCGCTATGGAAGTCCCATTAAAAAAGGACTTTTTCAAAAGTGCGGTACTGACGTTGCGTGACGGCTAAAAAGGTGTGCGGTACACCTATACCTACAAGACTTGTAATTGCAGTGTTAGGGAAAAAGCAGCGTTATGAAGCATAACGTTGCTTTTTCACTCATAACGCAAAACTCGTAATCTAGCTGATAGTAATAATGATTCTTATTTCATGACATTGGATACTGTTATTCACTAAAGATGCTCCTTTTAAAGGCATTTGCTCTTAATTTATATGGCTAAGGAACTAAAAAATATAAAATCAAGATTAATAATAACTATCGGCTAGATTACGAGTGTTGTGTTAGGCTTAAAAAGCAGCATTAGCTGGTCCTCCCGCTGGTATTACGAGTCTTGCAGGTACACGTCTGCCGCTCACTTTTTTGGCCAGACTTGGCAATACCGCAAATCCACTTATGTAAATTGCGTATCCTCTTTTTTTCAATAGGATTTGCATAGCGCCAGTATTACGTCTGCCAAAAAGTGAGTGGTAGACCCTCTCCTGTCAACACTGGTACCGCATTTTAAAGTCAGTAGTTAAGAGTTTTACACTACAACGCCGTAGCATTAAACTCTTAACTAAAGTGCTAAAAAGTACACTAACACCCATAAACTACCTATTAACCCCTAAACCGAGGCCCTCCCACATCGCAAACACTTAAATAAAAATTTTAACCCCTAATCTGCTGAACCGGACATCGCCGCCACTATAATAAATATATTAACCCCTAAACCGCCGCACTCCTGCCTCGCAAACATTTGTTAAATTTTATTAACCCCTAATCTGCCATCCCTAACATCACCGCCACCTACCTACATTTATGAACTCCTAACCTGCGGCCCCTAACGTCGCCTCCACTATATTTAAGTTATTAACCCCTAAACCTAAGTATAACCCTAAACCTAACACCCCCTAACTTAAATATAATTTAAATAAATCTAAATAAATATTCCTATCATTAAATAAATTATTCCTATTTAAAACTAAATACTTACGTATAAAATAAGCCCTAAACTAGCTACAATATAACTAATAGTTACATTGTAGCTAGCTTAGGGTTTATTTTTATTTTACAGGCAAGTTTGTATTTATTTTAACTAGGTAGAATAGTTATTAAATAGTTATTAACTATTTAATAACTACCTAGCTAAAATAAATACAAATTTACCAGTAAAATAAAACCTAACCTAAGTTACACTAACACCTAACACTACACTACAATTAAATACAATTACCTAAATTAAATACAATTACCTACATTAAATTAATTTACTAAATTAAAAACAATTAAATAAATTAAATTAAATTAGCTAAAGTACAAAAAAACCCCCACTAAATTATAGAAAATAATAAGCAAATTACAGAAATTTAAACTAATTATACCTAATCTAATAGCCCTATTAAAATAAAATAACCCCCCCCCAAAAAAAAAAGAAACCCTTAGCCTAAGCTAAACTACCAATAGCCCTTAAAAGGGCATTTTGCGGGGCATTGCCCCAAAGTAATCAGCTCTTTTACCTGTAAAACAAATACAAACAACCCCCCAACAGTAAAACCCACCACCCACACAACCATCCTCCCAAATAAAATACTAACTAAAAAAACCTAAGCTCCCCATTGCCCTGAAAAGGGAATTTGGATGGGCATTGCCCTTAAAAGAGCAGTTAGCTCTTTTGACGCCCAAAGTCCCTAACCTAAAAATAAAACCCACTCAATACACCCTTGAAAAAACCTAACACTAAACCCCTGAAGATCGACTTACTGGGAGACTTCTTCATCCAAGCCGGGCAAAGTAGTCCTCCAGACGGGCAGAAGTCTTCATCCAAGCTGGGCAGAAGTGGTCCTCCAGACGTTTAGGTTTTATTTTACAGGTACTTTTGTATTCATTTTAGCTAGGTAGTTAGTAAATAGTTAATAACTATTTACTAACTAGTCTACCTAGTTAAAATAAATACAAATGTGCCTGTAAAATAAAAATAAATCCTAAGATAGCTACAATGCAACTATTAGTTATATTGTAGCTATCTTAGGGTTTATTTTATAGATAAGTATTTAGTTTTAAATAGGAATTATTTATTTAATTATATGAATATTTATTTAGATTTATTTAAATTATATTTAAGATAGGGTGTGTTAGGTTTAGGGCTAGACTTAGGTTTAACGGTTAATAACTTTAATATAGTGGCCGCGACGTTGGGGCAGCAGATTAGGGGTTAATAAATATAGGTAGGTTGCGGTGACATAGGGGGTGATAGATTAGGGGTTAATAAATATAATGTAGGTGTGAGCGATGTTGGGGGCAGCAGATTAAGGGTTCATAAGTATAATGTAGGTGGCGTCGGTGTCTGGAGCGGCAGATTAGGGGTTAATAATATAATGCAGGTGTCAGCGATGTTGGGGGCGGCAGATTAGGGGTTAATAAGTGTAAGATTAGGGGTGTTTAGACTCGGGGTTCATGTTGGGGTGTTAGGTGTAGACATAACTTTGGGGCTGCGTTACTGAGTTATACGCTGCTTTTTTGCAGGTGTTAGACTTTTTCTCAGCCGGCTCTCCCCATTGATTCCTATGGGGAAATCGTGCACGAGCACGTATGACCAGCTCACCACTGACTTAAGCAGCGCTGGTATTGAAGTGAGATATGGAGCAAAATTTTCTGCGCTCACTTTTTGTCTTTTAACGCCGGGTTTGTAAAAACCCGTAATGCCAGCGCTGCAGGTAAGTGAGCGGTGAGAAAAAACTGCTTGTCAGCACTGCACCCCTCATAACGCAAAACACGTAATCTAGCTGATACTTTTTAAACTTACATGTATTTGCCTTTTGCATGTGTACATTGTAGTTCTTTTGGACTGCATTTTTTAAGCTAATTCTTCATCATACGTTTTCTTATCTACAAAAGGGAAGATGAAACTTAAATATCAAATGTAGACTGGAGTACATCTGTTTGTGTTTTCACATTGGTTGTTAAAAGGCACGTGATAACCCAGTTAATTGTCAATGACACATGCTGCATCTTACCTATATGAATTAAAGGACCTTTACTCAACAGTAGAATTGCATATTCAACACAATATATCTGCTTTGTATAGCTATTCCTACAGATTCCTAATGCTTTCTAGGCCAATTCCAACTGATTTTTCACTGACTTAGATTTACAGTTAGCCTAAATAATGAATATGCGTCAGTTATTTTGTTAAAACTTTCCTCATCTGCAAGGAATAATGCTCTGTTGCTAGTGGAGTAAAATATACCACCACATCTATTTTCATATAATAAATAATAATAAGCACACAATAAACATTTTAATTGTTGTAAAAGTTATAAACCAAACTGAAAGTAATTACTTTTGTAATATATTTATCAGTGTGTGTATGAGAGCAGCTGGTGCATGTGTGGTGTGTGTATGTGTGAATGAATAGGTTCTAACATACTTTATATACCTTGAACAAATCAGTGTAAAATTTAAAAACACCCTTCTAATTTACTTCTATTTTTAAATTATCAAATAGACTTTGCTTTCTCTGTCTCCTTTCTAGAAAAGCAGGTAGGTAGGCAAAGGAGCAAGCACATGTAAGATGTGCTATATGACAGCAGTTTTTCAAGAACACCTTTACCAAAGTTATACACTGCTGCCATCTTGTGGTGAAAAGGATTTTTGCAAAAATGCAGCCAAAGTTCTCCAGAAATCTACTCTCTACAACAAAGGATACCAAGAGAATAAAGTAAATTGGATAGTAGAAATAAAATAGAAAGTTTTTCTTTTCGATCATATGCTGTGCCTGAATAATAAAAGAAAGATGTTGGTTTTCTCTCCTCTTTAAAAGGAAATCAAACAGTGCTCATTTGGTAAAAATGCTATTCCGGCTAATGCAATCGCAAAGTAAGTTTTTTTTTGGAACTTGTAATATAAATGAAACCCGACTAGCGCAAAAAAATTAACTTTAGCGATCACAAAAAAAAAATACTGCAACACTTGTAATCTAGCCTTATATGGGGTGCATAGACACCTTTAATGCTGTGTATGGGGGAGTCTAAATAGAAGAAAGTCATACTTTTGAATGGCAAATTTCTAAGTGCAGAATAAGGTAAGGCACAGTTATTGCTATATTTGTTGTGTGTATGTGTATTTCTGGGGGTTAAGTTCACTGCTCTGTGTCTGTTGCTGGCAACTTGTGCTTACATTACTGTATGGTATTGGCATTATGGGGTTAAAAGGACATTGAAAAGCACCTCATTCAGTTCCCGGTTACATTCTACAAATTAAAACATTTTATTTCTGCTAGTTTATGCCTTTAAGTCCTAGTTGTATAAAAGGATTTTTATTTAACATGCTGTGCAAACTTGTGCACAACTCATTCCTATGGGCAGACTGTTCATTTGACTAATGAGGACAATTCCCACAACAACATATTTTATTTGTTTATTAAGAACATGAACCATTATAGTAAGAAAAATGATCCTGCAAAGGGATTAAACACATAGTTAAAGTAACACACATAACCTGCAAATCAGTGTTGCTACCAAATGGAAACTGCTGCACTAGTGCACAACTGAGTCATGTAACTAGCGCTGCTTATTGGATCATTGTCAGTTTCTCTCTTTGGATCCCCAGTGCTCAGCGGAGTAACACTGGGGTTCTTCATGGATTTGTGCACCGTAGCTGAGCTTTCTAGTTATGCCTCATATGAGTGTTAATTTCACTTTAAACATCCCAGGTAGCAATACATTTTGATTTATATTTTCTTCAAACAAAAAGATTAAGAAGAGTTTTATTAGGGGATCCCATGTTAGACCTCTCAGCAAGGTATGTCTTACTGTAGGACCTCCAAGTGAAGCAATTTAAAAAATGTCTAACCAGATATGAGAAGTACTATTTCTATAGCCCAGCAAGGACCTCACCACAGCCCTGATATTCGAAACCTGCTGCATATATATTTTGTGCTTTCCATTTTATATCAATTTACACTTCAGATTAAATTTTATTATATTTAAACTTTGCACTTTCTATTTTGTATTTTTTAATTTGTATACAGCAGTATATAAATAAATTAGATTGCGCTTTGCATGTCTTTTATTTAAATTAAAAATGAAAAACTGTCAGCTTCAGTTTCCCAGAGAGTGTCATTACATTCTATGGGCCATTCTCTAGTTTGGAGAGAGATTATAATGCTGACTTCACAGGGGCAGAACTCACTGAATTTTCTAAGAAAAGGGGAGGAACCTGGAAATCCCAGAGAGATAAGAGATGCCGTACATAGAAATCAATGAAGCTCTCTGGAATAGAAAATTTCACATGGGAGAGAGAAGGTAACTGGAGAACCCCTGGGGCTAATATTCTAAATTAAACTTAAATGTTTTCACTACAATTTACATTCTTTTGTATATATTTTAGTATATATAACTTTTTTGTTAGTTAAAATTAGTGTATTGTGAGTTTTGAGCCAACTTCACCTGAATACAGCTGGCGAGAAAATTCAGTGAGACCAGCATGTTTAAAAAGTTTTGAAAATTTCACAAGACTTGTGAGAGAGCTTCAGACATACCTTGGGAACTCTTGTGTGCTTTCTCCCTCCCACTTTCTGAAACTACAAAGAAAATACAAAGAGCAATACAAGAGCAATGTAATTTTATACAAAGTATGAGCCTAAAATATTAAAGTAACACAGAAACTTTAAAAACATAATCAGAATGTGTAAAATCACTGCTAGATTAAAATTTACAAATGAGAAAGTGCAAGCTTAAATGCAGTAATACTGAAAGGACCCAATCTGAAATATAAAGTAATATAAAATGCAATGCACAAAGTGTAAGTGTAACAAAACTCTCATATAATGCAGTGTTGTATTACACAGGGCTTGTCTCTGGTTGACATACATAAATGAGAGAGATCTCGCCGTGCTGGAGAGTTTCACCCTTTTTCTTTTGAAAATGTAGCCTTTGTGAAGTCTGAACTATATTGTATCTCCAAACTGGAGAATCTTTGAATATCAGTGGCCCCCATGTAATCTCAAAAGTTCTAATATATTTATCAAAAATATCTTTTGCTTTTACCTAATGCTGCTTTTTGTGTTCTTAAAGGGACAGTCAACACTAAAATTGTTATTGTTTAAAAAGATAGATAACCCCTAAAATGCAAGTCAATAGGTAATAAATAAAAAAGTCATGTGACCAGGGGGCTGTCAGAAGAAGCTTACATACAAGGTAACAACAGAGGTAAAAGAATATTAATATAACTGTGTTGGTTATGCAAAACTTGGAATGGGTGATAAAGATATTATCTATCTTTTAAAACAATAAACATTCTGGTGTAGACTGTCCCTTTAAGTTTATCGTTAGCAAGCAATACTATCTCCAAATGTTAAAGCAAAACTTAAAATAACAGAAGATTTAAATAAGGTATTCTGTTACTTCCATATTTTATTTAAAACCCACATTTTTATTTTTATCACACTTAATATCAAGTAGCCAGGAACACGAGAAGTACACATGCGTAAACTAAAATGCATTAACTCATATCAGTTTCTCATTGCAGTAAAATAGAAATACATTTTTGTATTAAGAATGCTGTTATAATACCTTAAAATAAATAAACGTTTTTCAACTTAATTTATACAATTTAAAACATCAGAAACAAATGATACAATTAAAAAAGATCAGCAACAAATTTTGATGTTGCATTTTATCTCTAGTTCATCTATCACAAACCATAACAATTTTCTACAACAGTTTATAATTTAACTGAGAGTCATGTTTCTGCATATATTTTAGTTTATTAGGAAAATGTGTGGTCAGTATATTTAATCAGGTAACAGCTGGTATTTAATTGTATAGAATATTAAAAAATAACTTTAAGTTACTATAAAAACTCAGAAAAATATATAAAAATAGGAATTAGCAACACATTCTGGAAAAATATAGGTAACTATGCACGCTGTTAAAAAAGAAACAAAGTCTAATACTGCCACCTAGTGGAATAATTTAAAATTAAACATTACGTATAGCCTACATAACAAAAAGTAATATTACCTGAAGATTAATGATGTTTACTTACTTGTTTGCTCCGGTATTCCCACTTTCATTTGTCTATGTTGATTTTATAGTTGCTAGACACAGAGTATTCTTTAGTTTTATGAAATGTTTAATGCTCTTTTTTCTAGACTAAAAGTCTTTATTTTCAAGCAACACCCAAGGACAGCACACATTTTTCATTTTTATAGTTGATTCAATGCTTTGTTTTATTATGTGATTGTTAAACATGCTGCAGAAATGTATGTAATATATAACATGTGTTACTATCATCAGAAATAATGTGTATATATTAACCAATTATACCTTACGTTATTATTGTATATGCTTGATTGTAAGGCAACAATGTGTAGTGAAGCTACAAAACTTGCATTCTTGGAGAGCAGAGGTATATCGCTTTATAAACATTTGAAACTTGAATGTCTCCATTAATCTATTAAACAAAGAGCAAAAAGAAGAGCCTGAAATAAAGTGAAAGAAATGAGAAAGAGAGAGAGAAAGATAAGGGGGAGGGAGGAAGGAAGGAAGAAAGGAGGGAAGGGAGGGAGGGAGGAAGGAAAGAAGGAGGAGGGAAGGGAAGGTAGAGAAAGAGGGTGGAAGGATGGATAGAAGGGAGGGAGAGAAGGAAGGCATGGAGGGAGGGTGGAAGGAAGAAGGAAGGAGGGAAGGAAGGAATGAAGGAAGGGAGGGAGGGAAGGGAGGGAGGGAGGGAGGGAGGGAGGATGGAAGGATCTTGTTCTTTGGCAGGAGCAGCCTCTTTTAGCCCTATTTTTCAGCTATTGAACAATCAATCCTTAAGGACCAGTTGTACACATACCTGCACTTCATTGATTGCTTCAAAATCAATATAAACAGGTTAACTTTACCTTTTTTACATGCAGAGAAATATGTTTTAGCATGTTTAAATAATGTTTATTATCTGTAACAGAAAATGTTCACTATCCATGTAGGTTTTGTACAGAAGGCACAGCAGAGTGTGATGATGTAAGAAATGGGAGGGGTTTCCATGTAGAGGGCCAGATTATGAGTGGAGCGCTATTTAGTTCTTTCACTAGAGTGCTTATTATGCGAGAAGTAAACTTTGTGTGTGTGTCAGGTTGCGCTGATATTATGAATTGAAAATAAAAAGTTATCGCGCTCGTGCTAGACCGACACGTGCAAAAAGTCAAACTTACAATATCTCGTGCGTGATAACCTATTCCCCCATAGAAGTCAATGTAGAAAAAAAGTGGATAAAAACCCTAACACCCCACTTGCTCGCTAACCCAACATGAAAATATTAATATTTCACAACATTGGAATGGGAAATATGTACAGTAAATACACACTATAACAAAATATTAAAAAAAATAATAATATTGCATAAATATGATTTTTCATGTTTTCATCTACTTAACTGCAAAGCGCTCTAATGCACTTATATTTATGTCTATATATGTGTACATATGTATTTATGTGTTTAGGTGTATATATGTCTGTAAACATATATACACACATATAAATACATAAATACTCTGTACAGATATAAAGACATATATAAATACATACATAGCCATCTTTACAGATGTAAATGTATGTATCTCTATGTTAACACTCTTTGCCTGCCTTTTTTTTCTAACTCCTGAGACCTCATATCTTTGAGCCCTAATAACTTTTGTGTGCAATATTTTTTATTAGACATGTGCATGGCTAAAAAATTCGGTTCGTTTTCGGTTTGGATCGATTCAGACTTTTCGAATTTCGGTTCGGAACGATTCTAATTCGGCAAAATTTGAATGAATTAATTTCGGATTTATTCGGATTCTAATGAATTTGTTCGGATTTATTCGGATTCGAATAAATTCGGCTGAATTCGGTTCTATTCGGTTTGATTCGGTTCCGAAATTCGGAAATTCAGTATGTTTTAGGTGGGATATGCTGTGTATTAGACTAGTATTATGTACTGTATATTAGGTGTAAATAGTACTAGTGTAATACACGGCCATCCGAATCTACCGAATAAAGTCAGTAGTTAAGAGTTTTATGGGCTAACACCGGAATATAAAGCTCTTAACTACTGAGTGCTACAAAGTACACTAACACCCATAAACTACCTATGAACCACTAAACCGAGGCCCCCCCACATCGCAAACACTATCATAAAATTATTTAACCCCTAATCTGCCGCCACCTACATTATAGCTATTAACCCCTAATCTGCTATCCCTAACATCCCCGACCCTTACATTATAGTTATTAACCCCTAATCTGCCCCCCCAACGTCGCCGCAATCTAACTACAAGTATTAACCCCTAATATGGCGACCGGACATCGCCTCCACCTACATTATAGCTATTAACCCCTAATCTGCTGTCCCTAACATCGCCGACCCCTACATTATAGTTAATAACCCCTAATCTGCCCCCCCCAAACGTTGCTGCAATCTAACTACAAGTATTAAACCCTAATCTGCCGACCGGACATCGCCGCCACCTACATTATAGCTATTAACCCCTAATCTGCTGTCCCTAACATCGCCGACCCCTACATTATAGTTATTAATCCCTAATCTGCCCCCCCCCAACGTCGCCGCAATCTAACTACAAGTATTAACCCCTAATCTGCCGACCGGACATCGCCGCCACTATAATAAATGTATTAACCCCTAAACCACCGCACTCCCGCCTCACAAACACTATAATAAATTTTATTGACCCCTAATCTGCCCTCCCTAACATCGCCGCCACCTACCTACAATTATTAACCCCTAATCTCCCGCCCCCAACGTCGCCGCTACTATAATAAGGTTATTAACCCCCTAAACCTAAGTCTAACCTTAACCCTAACACCCCCTAACTTAAATATAATTTAAATAAAACAAAATAAATTTACTATAATTAAATAAATGAATCCAATTTAAAACTAAATACTTACCTGTAAAATAAACCCTAAGCTGGCTACAATATAACTAATAGTTACATTGTAGCTATCTTAGGGTTTATTTTTATTTAACAGGCAACTTTGTATTTATTTTAACTAGGTACAATAGCTATTAAATAGTTATTGATTATTTAATAGCTACCTAGTTAAAATAATTACAAAATTACATGTAAAATAAATCCTAACCTAAGTTACAATTAAACCTAACACTACACTATCATTAAATAAATTAACTAAAAGTACCTACAATTATCTTCAATTAAATAAACTAAACTAAAGTACAAAAAAAACAAAACACTAAATTACAAAAACAAACAAACACTAAATTACAAAAAATAAAAAAAAATATTACAAGAATTTTAAACTAATTACAGCTAATTTAAGCCCACTAATAAAATAACAAAGCCCCCCAAAATAAAAAAATGCCCTACCCTATACTAAATTACAAAAGTTAACAGCTCTATTACCTTACCAGGCCTTAAAAGGGCCTTTTGCGGGGCATGCCCCAAAGAAGACAGCTCTTTTGCCTGTAAAAAAACAAACACAATACCACCCCCCAACATTACAACCCACCACCCACATACCCCTTCTCTAACCCAAACCCCCCTTAAATAAACCTAACACTACCCCCCTGAAGATCTCCCTACCTTGAGTCGTGTTCACCCAGCCGGGCCGGAGTCTTCATCCGATGGGGCAGAAGAGGACATCCAGACCGGCAGAAGTCTTCATCCAAGCGGGGCAAGAAGAGGTCTTCCATCCATCAGAAAAGTACCAAAAAACAAACAAACACTAAATTACCAAAAATAATAAAATATTACAAGAATTTTAAACTAATTACACCTAATCTAAGCCCCCTACTAGCTATTAATATAGCTACAATATAACTAATAGTTACATTGTAGCTATTTTAGGATTTTTATTTATTTAACCTAAGTTACAATTACACCTAACACTACACTATCATTAAATTAATTAAATAAATGAATCCTATTTAAAACTAAATACTTACCTGTAAAATAAACCCTAATATAGCTGCAATATAACTAATAGTTACATTGTAGCTATTTTAGGGTTTATATTTATTTTACAGGCAACTTTGTATTTGTTTTAACTAGGTATAATAGCTATTAACTAGTTATTGACTATTTAATAGCTACCTAGTTAAAATAATTACAAAATTACCTGTAAAATAAATCCTAACCTAAGTTACAATTAAACCTAACACTACACTATCATTAAATTACTTAACTACAAGTAACTACAATTAAATACAATTAAATAAACTAAACTAAAGTACAAAAAAAAAACTAAATTACAAAAAATAAAAAAATATTACAAGAATTTTAAACTAATTACACCTAATCTAAGCCCCCTAATAAAATAACAAAGCCCCCAAAATAAAAAAATGCCATACCCTATACTAAATTACAAAAGTTAACAGCTCTATTACCTTACCAGCCCTTAAAAGGGCCTTTTGTGGGGCATGCCCCAAAGAAAACAGCTCTTTTGCCTGTAAAAAAAAAAAACAATACCCCCCCCATTACAACCCACCACCCACATACCCCTACTCTAACCCAAACCCCCCTTAAATAAACCTAACACTACCCCCCTAAAGATCTCCCTACCTTGAGTCGTGTTCACCCAGCTGGGCCGAAGTCTTCATCCGATGGGGCAGAAGAGGACATCCAGACCGGCAGAAGTCTTCATCCAAGCGGGGCAAGAAGAGGTCTTCCATCCATCAGAAAAGTACCAAAAAACAAATAAACACTAAATTACCAAAAATAATAAAATATTACAAGAATTTTAAACTAATTACACCTAATCTAAGCCCCCTACCATCCGGATGGATGAACATAGAAGATGCCGCCTGGATCAAGACTTCTGATGGATGGAAGACCTCTTCTTGCCCCGCATGGATGAAGACTCCTGCCGGTCTGGATGTCCTCTTCTGCCCCATCGGATGAAGACTTCGACCCGGCTGGGTGAACACGACTCAAGGTAGGGAGATCTTAAGGGGGGTAGTGTTAGGTTTATTTAAGGGGTGTTTGGGTTAGAGTAGGGGTATTTGGGTGGTGGGTTGTAATGTTGGGGGGTGGTATTGTGTTTTTTTTTTACAGGCAAAAGAGCTGTTTTCTTTGGGGCATGCCCCGCAAAAGGCCCTTTTAAGGGCTGGTAAGGTAATAGAGCTGTTAACTTTTGTAAATTTGTATAGGGTATGGCATTTTTTTATTTTGGGGGCTTTGTTATTTTATTAGGGGGCTTAGATTAGCTGTAATTAGTTTAAAATTGCCAGTCTGGATGTCCTCTTCTGCCCCATCGGATGAAGACTTCGGCCCGGCTGGGGGAACACGACTCAAGGTAGGGAGATCTTCAGGGGGGTAGTGTTAGGTTTTTTAAGGGGGGTTTGGGTTAGAGTAGGGGTATGTGGGTGGTGGGTTGTAATGTTGGGGGGTGGTATTGTGTTTTTTTTTTACAGGCAAAAGAGCTGTTTTATTTGGGGCATGCCCTGCAAAAGGCCCTTTTAAGGGCTGGTAAGGTAATAGAGCTGTTAACTTTTGTAATTTAGTATAGGGTAGGGCATTTTTTTTATTTTGTGGGCCTTTGTTATTTTATTAGGGGGCTTAGATTAGGTGTAATTAGTTTAGAATTCTTGTAATATTTTTTTATTTTTTGTAATTTAGTGGGGTTTTTTTGTACTTTAGTTTAGTTTATTTAATTGTAGATAATTGTAGGTACTTGTAGTTAATTTATTTAATGATAGTGTAGTGTTAGGTTTAATTGTAACTTAGGTTAGGATTTATTTTTCAGGTAATTTTGTAATTATTTTAACTAGGTAGCTATTAAATATTCAATAACTATTTAATAGCTATTATACCTAGTTAAAATAAATACAAAGTTGCCTGTAAAATAAATATAAATCCTAAGATAGCTACAATGTAACTATTAGTTATATTGCAGCTATATTAGGGTTTATTTTACAGGTAAGTATTTAGTTTTAAATAGGATTCATTTATTTAATTAATTTAATGATAGTGTAGTGTTAGGTGTAATTGTAACTTAGGTTAGGATTTATTTTACAGGTAAATTTGTATTTATTTTAGCTAGGTAGTTATTAAATAGTTATTAACTATTTAATAACTATTGTACCTAGTTAAAATAAATACAAACTTGCCTGTAAAATAAATATAAATCCTAAGCTAGCTACAATGTAACTATTAGTTATATTGTAGCCATCTTAGGGTTTATTTTACAGGTAAGTATTTAGTTTTAAATAGGATTCATTTATTTAATTATAGTAAATTTATTTTGTTTTATTTAAATTATATATAAGTTAGGGGGGTGTTAGGGTTAGGCTTAGGTTTAGGGGTTAATAACCTTATTATAGTAGCGGTGACGTTGCAGGCGGGAGATTAGGGGTTAATAATTGTAGGTAGGTGGCGGCGATGTTAGGGAGGGCAGATTAGGGGTTAATAAAATTTATTATAGTGTTTGCAAGGCGGGAGTGCGGCGGTTTAGGGGTTAATACATTTATTATAGTGGCAGCGATGTCCGGTCGGCAGATTAGGGGTTAATACTTGTAGTTAGATTGCGGTGACGTTGGGGGGCAGATTAGGGGTTAATAACTATAATGTAGGGGTCGGCGATGTTAGGGACAGCAGATTAGGGGTTAATAGCTGTAATGTAGGTGGCGGCGATGTCCGGTCAGCAGATTAGGGGGTAATACTTGTAGTTAGATTGCGGCGACAATGGGGGGGCAGATTAGGGGTTAATAACTATAATGTAGGGGTCGGCAATGTTAGGGACAGCAGATTAGGGGTTAATAGCTATAATGTAGGTGGCGGCGGTGTCCGGTCGGCAGATTAGGGGTTAATACTTGTAGTTAGATTGCAGCGACATTGGGGGGACAGATAAGGGGTTAATAACTATAATGTAGGTGTCGGCGATGTTAGGGACAGCAGATTAGGGGTTAATAGCTATAATGTAGTTGGCGGCTTTGTCCGGTCGGCAGATTAGGGGTTAATACTTGTAGTTAGATTGCGGCGACGTTGGGGGGGGAGGATTAGGGGTTAATGACATTTATTATAGTGTTTGCGAGGTGGGAGTGCGGCGGTTTAGGGGTTAATACATTTATTATAGTGGCGGCGATATCCGGTCGGCAGATTAGGGGTTAATAAGATAATGCAGGTGTCAGCGATAGCGGGGGCGGCAGATTAGGGGTTAATAAGTGTTAGATTAGGGGTGTTTAGAGACTCGGGGTACATGTTAGGGTGTTTGGGGCAGACTTAGTGTTTCCCCACAGGAAACAATAGGGCTGCGGTGTTAGGTTTTTTTTCAGCCGAAACTCCCCATAGTTTCCTATGGGGAAATGCCGAATTTTACCGAGCTAATTCGGATTTATTCGGAGATACGGCAGCTATTTCGGATTCATTCGGTAGATTCGGAAGTATTTTAATTTGGAAATTCGAATCGATCCGAATCTCTGAATTTACCGAATTTTCGGAATTTCCGAATAAATCCGAAACGAATCGCACATGTCTATTTTTTAAAAATAAGTTTAATTAGATGGTGTTATTATAAGTGTAAGTATACTGTGTAATATATTTTGATGTTTTTTGTTAAACTTTTTTGTTTCACGAAACAGTTAACCACAGCTCTGAGGATGCGCTATCGACGAGCGTTACCTTGAATTGTGATCTAGCAATTACATTTACTTTCAACTTGTTATATCAGCACAATTTAACCTGCCAGCAAACGATTGTGAAATCCCTATATCGCTTGTGCACAACTCCTATTATGGCCCTAAATGAAGTATTGTTAAAGAATAAATTATTTAATATGTATGATATGACAAAACACAATTATGCCTCTATCACAATCTATCAACAGTGGTTTTTTTTCTATTTTTTTAGGCTGAAAAGGCTACTTTTCGGTTCTGCATGATCACAATAGCACATTTCCGGCTAAGTCCAGCAATCGCAAATGGATTTTTGAATACTCAATAAAAGCCCTATTTTCCCTATGGTGTTGAAAAGCTATCAGCATTCTCAATATGCTTTTTACTTTTCAACAGCCCATTTATGCCATTCATATTGGTACTGAGTGTTGAGGATGTATTCTGATGACAATAGGTTAATGACACACATGTAAATTTGTATTTTCCTTGCAGAATGAACAAAGGGGTTACATGTATAGAGCTTTCCTCTCACCTTAAGTGGTGTGAATGGGCTATTGTATCATGTTAGTCTTGGGTGACCTCCCAGTTTCTATTTTTAAATTAAGTACTTAAAGGGACAGTCAAGTCCAAAAAAACTTTCATGTTTCAAATAGGGCATGTAATTTTAAACAACTTTCCAATTTACTTTTATCACCAATTTTGCTTTGTTCTCTTGGTATTCTTAGTTGAAAGTTAAACCTAGGAGGTTCATATGCTAATTTCCTAGACCTTGAAGGGTGCCTCTAATCTAAATGCATTTTGATAGTTTTTCACCACTAGAGGGCATTAGTTCACGTGTTTCATATAGATAGCATTGAGCTCATGCACGTGAATTTACCATGGAGACAGCTCTGATTGGCTAAAATGCAAGAGATCTGAAATAAGGGGGCAGTCTGCTGAGGCTTAGATTCAAGGTAATTACAGAGGTAAAACGTGTTTAATTATAACTGTGTTGGTTATGCAAAACTGGGGAATGGGTAATTAAGGGATTATGTATCTTTTAAAACAACAATTCTGGTGTTGACTGTCCCTTTAACACATACAAAATCCTTTTTGGGAGCTTTTAAGTTTAACTTGTTCTTGAAAGTGGGGTTTTAACAGATAAAACAATATAGCATTGTGATAATTTGAGAAATTGAACTATGAATTTGGTCAGAAAGCAAAATGGGTTTTCGAGAGCAAATCATCAATAGATTGAAACTGAGGTCTTAGTCAACAAGGCTGACTAGAAAGGTGCATCAGCCATGGTTTGCTTTAAGTAACAAGCCATCTACTTCACTCAAGAATTTTGATTTTATTTTTATCTTTCCATTAAAATCTTTTTTTTTTATTTGCCTAGTGGAAAACTAAAAATGAGTGACCTTAGAAACACCATGAACTCCAAACTATAATAGCAAAGCTTGAGTTTTTCCTATATTTAATGTGTGTTGTAAGAAAATTTTTTCTATAAATTACATGAAAGAAAACAATTTTATTTATTTGTTTATTTTGTTGTTTGCATGAAAATGTTAAGCGAAAGCTATTTATGTTTTCATTGGAACTAGCAGTGAGTGTTGCATGCTGGAGTATATATTTCTCTAGGGATAGGGAAAGCTCTTGCTTCTTTTATTGGTAAAGAGGACCTCCATCAGGCTAACGAGAAAAAAATTAAATTTATTCAACAAAGGATTATCTGTTAAAAAGAAAAAAAATATATTAGACTTTTTTTAGACAGAACAAACTGCATAACTGTCCTTTAAACAAACAGATTACTTTTGCTTTTATTTTTTCTCCCTAACAAATCAATACTAATTAGAAATGTGTTCCATCTGGAGAGTAATACTTGCTGGCATGTTCAAATGAGAAAAGCATACATAGGACTTTGTGACTGTTCACTTGGTGCTCACTCACCATGTAGACAATTATTTATAACTATTTAAACATAGATGTACCAAAGAAAGGTGTCTTAAAACATGAGAATCAAGCTAAAAGGCTCGTATTATATTTTGTTTCAATATACTCAGATTGCCATGTTGGCAGGAATCTAATTCCCATCTGTACATATTTATTCTCTAAGCATTAAAAGGTCAATGCTTAAAAGCACACAAAGTTGTGTGTCTCCTATGTGAATTCCATTCTTATGTTTAATAAAAAAGGTTATGTTATACATATCAAACAAGTTTACCTTTGCTACGCTTGATGTGCCGTTATATAATCAATTGAGCTAAATTACTTATTTCACATATAAAATTTTAATAACCAAAACAAATCAAAAGGCCGACCTGTTCTGTTCATATTACTATTAGTAAGAGTGACTTTAATCAAGTCTTAGCCTTTAGCATATGCCAGGCATTCTTACCAACTCTATTTGAAGTGTTGTTCTATAAATGTGCTACCTTTACTGTAAAAAAAAGTGCTTATGCAATTTACTTCTGATCCTATTATAACTCAGAAATGACAGATGCTACCTAATGGAACATTCAGTGTACACGTTTCATATTTTTGTTCTGAAGCTATCTGAACTTGTTAAATTGCAAACTCACTGATGATCAACCATGGTTCTGAGACACCCTAGAATACATTCTGCCGGTAAAAAAAATGATATTGGACCATATTACGAGTGGAATGCAAATGTTTTCTCTCGAGCGACAACAGGTTTAAAAACAATCGATTAAGCGCAATCGCTATTTAAGCTAGAATGATTACTGCGGCTTTTGAGGTGTTGTTAACTGTTTCACGAAAACAAAAAAGTTGCACTAAACACATGAAAAATACATTACAAGGTACAGTGAAACATAGAATAATACTAGATAATAATAAAACAAAAAAATATTGCACACAAAAGTTATAAGGACATGCAGAGGGCTTTAAAATTGAGATACATATTCACTGTGCATGTCTAAAGATGTAAATACATGTATATATATATATATATATATATATATATATATATATATATATATAGATAGATAGATAGATAGATAGATAGATAGATAGATAGATAGATATCTGTGTGTGTACATGTGTATTTATGTATTTGTATGTATATCTATATATATATATATATATATATATATATATATATATATATATATATATATATATATACACACACATATAACACATAAATACATATATACATTTATATAGATTAAAACATGTACAATCATATTTATGCAATATTCATATTTAATAAAGTGTTATACTGTGTATTTACTGTATATGTTTCACATTCCAATGCTCTGCACATAGCAGTAAATGTTCTAAGTACTTTTAAATAGATATATAGGTATAGAAATATATTGTACCAAAAAAATATGTATCAATATGTACAGGGAGTGCAGAATTATTAGGCAAATTAGTATTTTGACCACATCATCCTCTTTATGCATGTTGTCTTACTCCAAGCTGTATAGGCTTGAAAGCCTACTACCAATTAAGCATATTAGGTGATGTGCATCTCTGTAATGAGAAGGGGTGTGGTCTAATGACATCAACACCCTATATCAGGTGTGCATAATTATTAGGCAACTTCCTTTCCTTTGGCAAAATGGGTCAAAAGAAGGACTTGACAGGCTCAGAAAAGTAAAAAATAGTGAGATATCTTGCAGAGGGATGCAGCACTCTTAAAATTGCAAAGCTTCTGAAGCGTGATCATCAAACAATCAAGCGTTTCATTCAAAATAGTCAACAGGGTCGCAAGAAGCGTGTGGAAAAACCAAGGCGGAAAATAACTGCCCATGAACTGAGAAAAGTCAAGCGTGCAGCTGCCAAGATGCCACTTGCCACCAGTTTGGCCATATTTCAGAGCTGCAACATCACTGGAGTGCCCAAAAGCACAAGGTGTGCAATACTCAGAGACATGGCCAAGGTAAGAAAGGCTGAAAGACGACCACCACTGAACAAGACACACAAGCTGAAACGTCAAGACTGGGCCAAGAAATATCTCAAGACTGGAAGGTTTTATGGACTGATGAAATGAGAGTGAGTCTTGATGGGCCAGATGGATGGGCCCGTGGCTGGATTGGTAAAGGGCAGAGAGCTCCAGTCCGACTCAGACGCCAGCAAGGTGGAGGTGGAGTACTGGTTTGGGCTGGTATCATCAAAGATGAGCTTGTGGGGCCTTTTCGGGTTGAGGATGGAGTCAAGCTCAACTCCCAGTCCTACTGCCAGTTTCTGGAAGACACCTTCTTCAAGCAGTGGTACAGGAAGAAGTCTGCATCCTTCAAGAAAAACATGATTTTCATGCAGGACAATGCTCCATCACACGCGTCCAAGTACTCCACAGCGTGGCTGGCAAGAAAGGGTATAAAAGAAGAAAATCTAATGACATGGCCTCCTTGTTCACCTGATCTGAACCCCATTGAGAACCTGTGGTCCATCATCAAATGTGAGATTTACAAGGAGGGAAAACAGTTCACCTCTCTGAACAGTGTCTGGGAGGCTGTGGTTGCTGCTGCACGCAATGTTGATGGTGAACAGATCAAAACACTGACAGAATCCATGGATGGCAGGCTTTTGAGTGTCCTTACAAAGAAAGGTGGCTATATTGGTCACTGATTTGTTTTTGTTTTGTTTTTGAATGTCAGAAATGTATATTTGTGAATGTTGAGATGTTATATTGGTTTCACTGGTAAAAATAAATAATTGAAATGGGTATATATTTGTTTTTTGTTAAGTTGCCTAATAATTATGCACAGTAATAGTCACCTGCACACACAGATATCCCCCTAAAATAGCTATAACTAAAAACAAACTAAAAACTACTTCCAAAACTATTCAGCTTTGATATTAATGAGTTTTTTGGGTTCATTGAGAACATGGTTGTTGTTCAATAATAAAATTAATCCTCAAAAATACAACTTGCCTAATAATTCTGCACTCCCTGTATTTATGAATAAATAGAAAATATTGAAGAACATTGGAATGCAAAATATTTTTATATTTTCAAGTCTGGTTAGCTCACATGACGATATGCAATGGGGTTTGCCCAAGAGTGTGGTGTTTTTTTCCCACTTTTTTTCTCCATTGACTTCTATAGGGAAGGTTTGAATGCCCACACAATATTGTAAATTTGGCTTTTTGCGCTTGTCGGCTTAGCGCAAGCAAAAACAGTTTACTCTCAACTCATAATAGGGGTATTCGGAGTGCAATATGATGTTAAAAGGTTTGCCTCAGTTATGCTAAAGGCCATAGGGATCCACTGACCTAACTGACCTAAATGAGCAAACAGAATAATTACCGAACAAGTACAATAATATGGTAATTTATTTGGGTCTTTTTAAAGTGGATAGTGTGCACTTGTGTGTCCATTATCAATGGATGCTTATTAACCGGCTTTGAGCTGTCCAATAAAAGGGTAAGATCAAACTCAACAGAATGATTGGAATAGGGTTTAGGTTTAGTCCTAAAGTTAGTCTTTATATAGCATTGCTACAAGCATTATTGCAAACACTGCAGCCATAGAATGCTAAAGACATGTGCACACGCTTATATGAGCCCACCTAGGTTTACTCTTCAACTAAAGATACCAAGAGAATTAAGCAAATGTGATTATTGACGTAAACTGATTTGATTATAATTACAAGCTCCCAGTGGCCTATTAATTCTGCTTACCCACCACCCATATCCCTACGTTTAGGACTTTGTTAGCCATTATATTTTTTACTTAGGGTGTAACATGACATTTTAATTTATTTTTCATAGCATTTCCAAAATATATGTTCATCATGGCTTGCAAAACATACCAAACAACCAGGGCAGAGACACAGCATATTTGTTATTAATTAATGCAGGGACACAGCATAGTTTACATGTAAATATATTTTATATTTAAAAAATGTGGCTACGCGATTGGTTAAATGCCATGTCCCTGCATTAATTTTTAAAAATATCCCATATGCTTGCATTAGTTAAAAGATTCAGGCAAATGTCATTATAGTTTTGTTTTTTTTAAAAAAAGATAAAGGGAAATGGGTTACATTTTTATCAAAAGATGCAGGCATATAGGGCCCCATCCGATATGCAGCGTCGCCCGCAAGAGCCGGCGACGCCGTTTTTTGCACGGGTTTGGTATCCTATATACAGCACCGCATATAAATGCGGCACGTATATTTCACCCGGCAGACGTAGTTTTTCCCAACATAGACTAACATGTAAAACCCGCACGATTTGGTATCCAATATCCAGCGCAAGGCCTTACGTGGCGAAAACTTACTCCATTTTCACCTCGCCATAAAATGCACCCATAGCAGGCCTTGCGCTGAGTATGGGAGCACCGTAACTCCCTAAAATGCCTACCAAAAAAAAACCTAACACCTAAAACGCAATGTCTATCTAGCTGTCAACCACAATCCCCAACCGCAATACCTAATAAAGTGTTTAACCCCTAAACTGCCGCTCCCAGACCCCGCCGCCACTAAATAAAGTGTTTAACCCCTAAACCGCCGCTCCCGGACCCCGCCGCCACCTACATTTAATGTATTACCCCTAATCTGACCCCCCTACACCGCCGCCACCTACATTAAATATATTACCCCTAAACCTAAGTCTAACCCTAACACCCCCTAACTTAATTATTATTTAAATAAATCTAAATAATATTAATATTATTAAATAAATTATTCCTATTTAAACCTAAATACTTACCTATAAAATAAACCCTAAGATAGCTACAATATAATTAATAATTACATTGTAGCTATTTTAGGATTTATATTTATTTTACAGGTAACTTTGTATTTATTTTAACTAGGTACAATAGCTATTAAATAGTTAATAACTATTTAATAGCTACCTAGTTAAAATAATTACAAAATTACCTGTAAAATAAATCCTAACCTAAGTTACAAATACACCTAAAACTACTCTATCAATAAATTAATTAAATAAATTAACTACAATTATCTAATATAAAATACAATTAAATAAACTAAATTATATTACAAAAAAACCCCACTAAATTACAAAAAATAAAAAAATATTACAAGAAGTTTAATCTAATTACACCTAATCTAAGCCCCCTAATAAAATAAAAAGCCCCCAAAATAATAAAATTTCCCTACCCTAAACTAAATTACAAATAGCCCTTAAAATGGCCTTTTGCGGGGCATTGCCCCAAAGTAACCAGCTCTTTTACCAGCCCTTAAAAGGGCTTTTTGCAGGGCATTGCCCCAAAGTAATCAGCTCTTTTACCTGTAAAAAAAAAAGAAATACAATACCCCCCCCCAACATTACAACCCACCACCCACACACCCCTACTCTAAAACCCACCCGATCCCCCCTTAAATGAACCTAACACTACCTCATTGAAGATCACCCTACCTTGAGCTGTCTTCACCCAGCCGGGCCGAACTCTTCATCTGATCCGGGCACAAGTGGTCCTCCAGCCGGGCAGAAGTCTTCATCCGATTGGGGCAGAAGAGGTCCTCCATCCAGCAGAAGTCTTCATCCAAGCGGCATCTTCATCCTTCCGGCGATGAGCAGCTCCATCTTGAAGACCTCCGGAGCGGAACATCCATCTCTGCCGACGACTACCCGACGAATGGCTGGTCCTTTAAATGACATCATCCAAGATGGCGTCCCTCGAATTCCGATTGGCTGGTAGGATTCTATCAGCCAATCGGAATTAAGGTAGGAAAAATCTGATTGATTGATTTAATCAGCCAATCGGATTGAAATTCAATCCGATTGGATGATTGGATCAGCCAATAGAATGCGACATCAATATTTTTTATTTTTTTGTAATTTAGTGTTTGGTTTTTTTTTTTAATATAGTTTAGTTTATTTAATTGTATTTTATATTAGATAATTGTAGTTAATTTCTTTAATTAATTTATTGATAGTGTAGTGTTAGGTGTATTTGTAACTTAGGTTAGGATTTATTTTACAGGTAATTTTGTAATTATTTTAACTAGGTAGCTATTAAATAGTTATTGACTATTTAATAGCTATTGTACCTAGTTAAAATAAATACAAAGTTACCTGTAAAATAAATATAAATCCTAAAATAGCTACAATGTAATTATTAATTATATTGTAGCTATCTTAGGGTTTATTTTATAGGTAAGTATTTAGTTTTAAATAGGAATAATTTAGTTAAAGGGACACTAAACCCAGATAGAGCATGAGATTTTAAGCACCTTTCTAATTTACTCCTATTATCAATTTTTCTTTGTTCTCATGCTATCTTGATTTGAAAAAGCAGTACTGTAAGCTTTAGAGCCAGACCATTTTTTGTTCAGCACATGGGTAGCACTTGCTGATTTGTGGCTAAATGTAGCAAACCAATCAGCAGCTCTACCAAGGTGCTGAACTAAAAAATGGGCCGGCTCCTAACCTTTTATTACTGCTTTTTCAAATCAAGATAACATGAGAACAAAGAAAAATTGATAATAGGAGTAAATTAGAAAGTTGCTTAAAATTGCATGCTCTATCTGAATCATGAAAGAAAAAATGAGGGGTTAGTATCCCTTTAATAATATTAATATTATTTAGATTTATTTAAATAATAATTAAGTTAGGGGGTGTTAGGGTTAGACTTAGGTTTAGGGGTAAATATATTTAATGTAGGTGGCGGCGGTGTAGGGGGATCAGATTAGGGGTTAATATATTTAGTGTAGGTGGCGGCAGTGTAGGGGGGTCAGATTAGGCGTTAATATATTTCATGTAGGTTGCGGCGGTGTAGGGGGGGTCAGATTAGGGGTTAATATATTTAATGTAGGTGGCGGCAGGGGTAAGGGAGCAGTGGTTTAGGGGTTAATACATATAATGTAGGTGGCGGTTTTCTCCGGGAGCGGCGGTGTAGAGGTTAATACTAGGATAGGTTTTTTTTTTTTTTTGAAAATAATTTTTTTATTGAAGTTAAAGTAAAGATTAACATACAAGGATCGCCCTTGAACAAGTGTTACATCGAGGTGATAAAGACATTACATGTACCTTGAAACAAATAACAGAACAGGATGAACATATGTGAGTAAATTGGCATTTCAAGGCTTAAGACAATAATAGATAAGAGATAGGGCGAAATTGAATTGAACTTAATTTTATGTTATGTGGTATATGATCTCTATCAAGCAATGGAGGACGCACTTTGTACAGTGTAAGATAATTGTGACAGCTTGTAGAGAGTTGGCAGATGAATTGGCCACTTTTGAGCCAACGTATATAAGGGGGGGAGGGAATAGCAGCGGGCAAAAGCCGCTCAATAGAGTGAAGGGGGGGGGTGGAGGGCGGAGCCAGCCAGCCTGTCAGTTTAGGGATCGCTGCTGAGTCTCTAAGATAATGTTAGTTTCAAAATCTGAGTGGACTCTTAACAGAAGAAGAAAAATATCTAAATGGAGTGGGGATGTCGAAATATACAATGTTATGAGCTTTACAGGATATTTTCAGGATCCATAAACATTTAACTATACAATTCCTTAATGTATTGAAATAGTGAGGGAAGGACTTGGAAAGGTTACTAAGGGTATTATTCAATGGTTGCGAGGCATAATGTTATAATACATATAGTATGGGGCAAACCTTATATTACATTGCATTAGAGGCCATAACAAAACAGTAGCAACTTGCAAGGTGGGTAGATAAGTTATAAATAACAAAAATGCTTTAACAGATAGACAGAGCACAAGTGAACAGTATCCTTACCAGATAAATAAAAGAATTGGTGTCGTTGCCGGTAGCTTGCATACCTCAGGATTGGTATAACAATGTGGTGACTGATAGGACAAGACCTAAGGCTAAATAGTTTGACCCAGTAAGTACTATAAGCATTGAGCTGATTACAAGGAGCAAGATATTCAATCTCAAATGCTTGAAGGGTCATGTCAACCTAGGATCTAGAGACTTTGTTAAGTAGAAGACAACATACACAATAATGTCCAAGAAGGAGCTAAAACATATAAGGCTCTAAGCCTAACTATATATGTAATGGTTCTATAAAGCTAAGAAACATTAACATTGCATTATTTCAGAAAGCGTTATACATATATATTTAGCTCTTATAGCTGAAGTAGGTAGTACCTCAACTACAATAAAGTTAACAGGATAGATTCTAGTTGATAATATGATATGTCCATCCTAACACCATTAGTATGGAATCTAAGTTGGTGACGTTTAAGTGTCTGTCTGCTACAGGCTATTGGCACATTTAGTAAGGTGCTCATAACCAATGTTATCTATATAGGAGCATTGTGTCAGAAACAGGTGATAATCAAACAAATATATAGGAAGGAACAATAATATGAGCAAAATGTTAAAAACTTGCAGCTTAAAGTTGACTAGTAAGCATATTATGAAAAACATGGTGAACCATCATAAGATCAAAGTATGCTTAACGTAAGAACATCCTGCACTGCAACAAAAGCAAGGCAGTGTGAAATAAGATATAAACCTGAAACCTTTGTAACACAATTACATGACCGGGTTAGGGCAGAGAAATATATAATGGAGTTAACCGATACCATAGCGAATCTGACTCTTCACCAGTTCTTGTATCAGTATGTCCCTGGCTGAGCAAGAAGGATCCTCAAAAAGCAGCGCATCTCTCTCAAAAAGGAGGAGGAACGCTGTTGTGCCTAGAGAGCTGTCGCATTTGAATGTGTATTCCTGGGGTCGAACTTCATTTCCAGGCAGGTCTGTATGGCAAGGTTGCGAGGACCTGAGTGTCAGACAAAGCTGCATCGCAATGCAGAAAGGGGTAGCAGCCGCGATGTTGCTCTCATACAGCGCTAAGTCCTGCCACCAAGCCTGTAAGGAGTCGGCTCTGCTCTGAGAGGTGCACTCGGTCAATCTCCTGGTATCCTCACATGGGGTTGCGGCTGATGATGAGCGGGTAGGAGAGTCCACAGGGCCGGGAAGAGATATAGGTGGGGTGGTCTCACACTCTCCGTTACGAGTCAGCACATATTGGGGACCATGATGAAGTCGCGGTAACCAGCTTTCACGTGAGATCGTATGATCCTTGGTCTCATCACCTTCATTGGCGTAGTGGGTATTGCCATAAGTAGGAGTTATTTTGAGCCCGCTATGCTGTGGTATTGCTGGTGTGGTTTGCGGCAATCGCATAGCAAGTTCCATCAGCGCCATCAAGTCTTGCTTTAGCTCAGTGTAATGCGTCTCCATGCGCTGCAAAAGGTTCCCTTCCCATACTTCCAGGTCCACCATATTGATAGAAAGCTGGCAGAGGAGTATACGGTAATGTGTAGATATCTAAGAGGAGGTAAAAAGGCAGTATACCCAAAGGTGCACCTGGAGTCTCTTGTAGTTTGCAAAGTAGGTTGCTGTTGAGGGAAAAAAGGGAACTATAGGCCCGTAATGGCTGCTCCATGTGCTATCAAAACGGCTTCATGCAGGAGTGCTGTATCGTGTCTATTGTAGATCCAGACTGCCAGATTCACATAATTAGTAAAACCTCAGGGTCTCAATTGTTTATAGGTAGAGTGTCAGCTATTATTCTTGTGGAAATCCCTTATAAGGCTAATTTTTCAATAGTACATTCTGGAGCTATTAGAAAACACGTCCATGTTCTTCCTAGGCTAGCTCCGCCCCCCTGATACTAGGATAGGTTTATTGCAGTGTGGGCTATGGCAGTTTAGGGGTTAATAATTAGGCTTATTGCGTTGTGGGGGGTTGTCGGTCTAGGGGTTAATTCATTTATTATTAGGAGTGAGAGGGGGGATTGCGGATATAGGGGTATACGTGTCGGGCTATTTTTGGGAGGCGTGTTAGACTGTTACGGGAGATTTGATACTTTAGTTAGGTTTTTTTAGGTGCATACAGTTGCTAAAGTGACGTAAGTCACTGGCAACTCCAGAAATTTGTAGTTACGCTCATTTCTGGACATCGCTAATTTGTCCGACTTACAGCACTTTAGCAACTGCCGGCGGGGTATATGTAATACCCCGATGTGCGAGGTGAAACTACGGGCGGCGCGGGTTACCTCATTTGCGCCAAAAACTACTCCATATATCGGATCGCGCCCATAGTATTTAAAAAAAATTATAATTTTAGGCCGCACTCACAGGATTTTAGTAAAAAAAAAAAAGCCAAATCTTTATTGACGTTCCTTCAGAACAGTGTGGCTGGGATTTTTGCTCTAATAATTCGGGTGAGCACGCAGGTGTCTGACTATTGGTGGGCAGATTCCCTATATGGACATTGTGTATATATATATATATATATATATATATATATATATATATATATATATATATATATATATATATATATATATAAACTACTCTATAGTAGGTACACCCAAATGTTACTAGTACTATAGATAGAGTTGCGCACACTCACAATAGATATTTTTTTAAAAATATTTAAATGTATAAAAAAAAAATATGATTATTTAACAAACATATATTCAATAGTTACTGAATAATGCAAAATATAAAAACAACATATGATAAAAATACAATAATTAAAAAATAATAAGAAGTAAGAATATAAAAAAGTCTTATCCTTCTGTTGTTAGGTTGGAGTATATCAAAGGAAGGTGTTCAGTGCTGCTCGTCCAAAAAAGACTCAAGGTTCAGGTTGAGTGGTTAAGTACAGCTGCAGCAATCTAAAAAGACAAGCACACAAAAACACCTCTCATAGTGCAAATCAGTTTAATACAGACAAACACATACAAAACAAATAAACCCTAGGGTATTCCCTACTCACAAAGGTAACCTCAATTATATGAGGTAAGAAAGGGTAGATGGATATCAAAGTGTCCCCACTTATTTCACAAACAATATCACCAGAAGTTCTTCAGTGCAATATAATTCCAGTTGATCCAAATGTCCTTATTGGAACACACGGCCAATCCTTTCAATGGTAGACGCTTTATTCACAAAGTCCACTGTTATCAGAAGTGACGCTGTAAATGTGCTGTAGATACGCTGTGAGTAACTGCAAACTTACACAGGACTCAGCTCAGCGTGTGTGATGCAAGTGATGTAAGGTGGGCTTTGCCTTATGCATTTCATGTAACTCATATATATATACAGGTGCACTATTTAGTGCTTTTGCACTAGAAGTATAATTTTTGCACGAGTCGTGACTCGTGTATCAAGCGTATCACAAGTTGAAAGTAAACTGTTTGTGTTAGAGCCAGAGCTGGCGCATGCTCACAAAATATGATCTTCTTAACATATTCTCCCCATAGAAGACAATTGGTCTTGTTTATGCTTTTTAACGGTGATGAATAAACTTCTTGTTTTTAATTTTTCAACTTTAGAGTAGTGCCGACTTTTTTCTGCACATTTTTAATCTTATGTTCATCCCTTGAGCTAAAATTGGGACCTCAAGAGCATTAATGGTGGTTCGTGGATCACATGGTCAGGGACTAGCTGTGAATTGGCAATGACGCTCACAAAGTGTAAGGAGACAACAGGGTTTTATCACAGCCGTGTTAGTCTGAAACAGAAATTCCACCAGACCAGCAGTGTAAGTGCCCTTCCCTTTAGCGGTCGGCAGCAAGCTGGCCACTAGAGATATATGGAGATCGTTGCTAATGGCTGTGAAATAACATTGTAAAAGGTAGGAGTACAGAGACACAGACACATATATCAGCTGTGCCTGTTTTTTAGCCTGCCGCTGGCCACTAACATTATCTGTTAATTAGAACTGTTTATGCTCATGCTATGGTACTATTACAGTTTGTGATAGAGCACAATTCTTGGCTTGGTGTGTACATACATAAAATGTGTACCCAGTCCAGTTTTAGAGTGCAGTCCATTTCCGTGCTTTGTATGTGTCTAGGGAGATTTCATGAGGCCTGTGCACCCTTGGGTGGTTTCCAGTTTGTTTGATTGAGAGCATGCATTGTTTGGCTGTATTTGAGACCCAGAATGGGAGAGACCTTGAAATGGTTCCTGGGCTTGACCCATTTGGCTAGATGCGGTTACTAACTCTTTCATTTTTAAAATTAAAAATACTGGAGTGTAGAGTTGCGCCCTAAAGAGTTAAGGCTGAAGGTTATAATCTAAAATATGAGAATATCTAATTACAAACTTATATAAGTATATAAAAAAACTGTTTGAAAAAACTGTTTGAAAAGAGCGTGTCACTTGCACTATAATCCTTCCAAACAATCCACTCAATAAATAATAAACAAATATTTAATAAACCATATAGGACAACATAGTTAATACAATACACTGTTCAAAAAAATATTTAGTTGTGGCCACAACTTAATCAATTTGTTATCATACAATAGTATGTAACTTATACGCTATAGTACACTCTATTGTGTTAAATATAAAAAATTGCTTCAATATCTAGTGTCATATAAATAAAACATAAATGTCTTTATAAGTTCAGCATTTTGTCTCAGTGTTGCAATAAAATTATGCTGATTTAGTATTGTTGGATGTTAAAAAAACTTTGTTTTTGTTGGTAGTGCACTTTAAAATCGGTAATCTTGTAACAGCTTTTATTTGTAATATTCGGGGTCTCTTTAGCCGTTATACACTTGTGATCAGCTGTGTGTGTTAGTATTCCGGCAGTTCCCTTTTTAAAAAAATTAGGTTAAAGTCTCTCAATAAGAAACCAGTGTTGATGTAGCAGTATGGGATTCAGAACGTTTGCCTTTAGTTTTTATCCAAATAGTCTTTTTTTCAATTTTTACTTTCTAACCTCTTGTAACTGGATGGAGCTCTTACCTCTTAAATGTCCTGGATCTCTCTGAGGCGGCTTCTTAATTCAAGCCCTTACCTGAGCCTTCCGTTACAGTTACTGGGTATTATGGAAAGCGCCTGTGTAGATTATCAATTGGATGTTTCAGCTGCAGCTTTTTTGTAGTAATCCAATCCCAGGCTTACGGTGACGTTCACACTCTGTATGATACCGGATCAGTCTTTGCTCTCTTGCTTTCAGTACAGCCGAACTCGTATCAGCTGTT
Organism: Bombina bombina; assembly: GCF_027579735.1. Taxonomy (NCBI): domain Eukaryota; kingdom Metazoa; phylum Chordata; class Amphibia; order Anura; family Bombinatoridae; genus Bombina; species Bombina bombina. The sequence goes on along the minus strand of NC_069501.1, from coordinate 906,746,815 downwards.
TAGGCAATATAAGTCGCAACTTCCTTCACTTCTACGCATTTCAGCATCGCACAGATGCCTTTATCAAGATGACAGGAAGTTGGCTGGATTCCACCTTTTGTATCCGTTGGTTAAAGGGACATTTTATTCGTATTTTAAAGGGATGTTCTATTGTTTATTTGATGATATATATCTTGTGAATAACTTTTGAATCATTTCTTTCAGCATTTTTTAAAACATTTTTTGTTCCATATATATAAAGTTAATTTCCGATTTTATAATTGTATGATCAGTTAAAAAGAGAAGCATATGTTGTTTTTTTAAAAAACATAGATATTATAAAAATCCATTGAGAATTACTTTTTATGAATACATATTTTATCTATAAATCATATACACCATATAGGATTTCCTTCTGTGTATGTGCATTTAGTACAGTCATTTTACAAAGTATATATTCTGAAGCAATTATATTCGAATACAGCAAATCAAATAAGAATTTTTTTTTTAAATTAAATACACATCTTCCTTTCCTTTACACCATATAAACGATCTTTAAAAAACAATCTTTAGTAAATAGAATGATTTTTAGAAGTACAGGACAAACTTTTATATATAGCAGTCATTTTGTAAATTTGAGTGGATTTTCAGTTTCAATATAACTAATTGACCAATCTCCCAAAGGATATGTGAGTAGACTTGAAAATAAATCTTGAAATAGAATCTCTTTTTTTTTTTTTTTTACATAAAATTCTTACAGGTTAATTTCATATACAGTTTCTTATATATACTTTTTATATATACAATATCTTGCACTTCATATATGTTATGCAAGAGAAACAATTGTTACAATTACACTAAATAAATATATAAAAATTCTTTAAAAAGACTATATAAAAAAACATATAAAAAACGATGTAAAAAATCCGTAATCATCTTATAGAAGACCATCTAAAAAACTTTATAAAAAACTCATAAAACTACTTTTATTTAAAATTAATGTTTTTATGTAAAAGGATATTTTGTTTAAAACAATATTTTATACTGTTTTTATTAAAAAATAGTGTTTCATATTCATTAAGAAGGGTTTCATTTTATAAATTAATTAAAGGGGTTTAGATCCAATTCAGCATTTAGGCCATTAGGGGTGAGGGTATTAAATTTCAAAATTAGTTCAGCTTCAGAAAAGAGGAGGGTATTGGTTAAATTGCCCCCTCTATGTAAAATTATCTTTTTCAGGCCCCAATATTTTAACCCCTTTGTACTCTGATTATGACAGTCTTTAAAATGTTTGGATAATAAATGATCCTCGAAGCCCCACTCAATGTTTAACAAATGTTGTCTTCTCCTATCTCTTAGTGGGCGGCTTGTTTGACCTAAGTATTGCCGTTTACACGGACATTGAATCATGTATATTATATTACTGTCAGTACACCTTATAACTTCTTTAATAGGGAATTTGAAATTTGAATGGCTAGCTTCTACAATCTTGGTTTTGTTTCTAAACTTGCAGGCCTTGCAACTCAAGCAGGGAAAAAAACCTTCTATCTTTTGTCCTGTTAAATTTTGATCTCTATTTTCCCCTTTTTTGTGGCAGAATTCGCTTGGTGATAAAATATTTTTTAAGGATTTTGCTCTTCTATACATTATTTTGGTTTAGCACTGATTTGGTCACATAATAAAGGATATTTTTTAACTAGATACCAGTGTTTATTTAAAATCCTCTTAATAAGTTTATGATCTGAACTAAAAATTGTAATAAAAGCTGTGTCTTTAATGGAGAAATTCGGATCTTTTCTATTATTTCGTTTATTCTTTGGCTCTAAAAGTTTCCTCCTGTCTTTTTGCTCTGCATCTACCATTGCTGTGTCTATGATATTTTCATCATATCCCCGTTCAATAAATTTTGCTTTTAAAATTGAGGCCTGTTCCTTATATGTCATTACATCTGTACAGTTTTTTCTTAACCTTAAAAATTGGCTCTTAGGGATATTTGTTTTCCATAAATCCAAATGACAGCTTTGGAAGTGGATGTAATTATTTGCATCCACTTCTTTAAAAAAAGTTTTTGTTAAAATTTGATTAGTTTCTATATAAATATGGATGTCTAAAAAAATCTATTTTAATATTGCTCATTTCATGTGTAAAAGTTAAACCCCAAGTATTTTGGTTTAGGTCCTGTATAAATAAATTGAGGAGTTCCTCTCCTCCTTTCCATACAATAAAAATATCATCTATGAACCTTTTGAACATAATTAAATTATTATTCCAATGTGATTGCATAATATTTTCTAATTCAAATAGACCCATAAACATGTTCGCATAACTCGGTGCAAATTTAGTGCCCATTGCTGTTCCTTTTGTTTGGATAAAAATTCCCCATTAAAATTAAAATAATTGTTATTTAAAATAAAATCAATACACTGTAATATAAAATCTGCCTGTACAGTCAGAATTTCTTCATCATTGTGTAGAATTTTATTGATTCTAAACCTAATTTGTGGATAATGTTTGTGTACAGGGAATTCATGTCACAAGTTACGAGAATATAATCTTCCCTCCATACAATATCTTCTAATAAATTCAAAAAATGTGTCGAATCGTTAATATATGTTGGTAGTGTTACGACATATTGGTGCAAGAACCTATCCACATATGCTGACAAGTTTTAGGTTAATGAATTAATACCCAATACTATTGGCCTACCCGGTGGGTTAGAAAGTGACTTGTGGATTTTTGGCAAATAATAAAAAATCGGTGTTTTAGAATGCAAATTATTTAGAAAAAAAAATTCTTTCTCATTAAGTATATTTTCTTTTTTGTCAAATTGTAATAATTTTTCAAGTTTTTTCATTTGGTCTTTCACAGGGTTAAACTTTTATATGTGCTCTCATCATTAAGTAATCTATATGATTCCTTTACATAATCCTCTGTGTTAAAAATTACCAGACCTCCACCCTTGTCCGCTGGCTTTAACATAATATCAGGATTATTTTTTAAATCTCTAATTGTATCACTTTCTCTTTTTGTGATGTTTGGATATTTATTCTTTTTTAATATACACTTCTGAAGATCTTCTTTTATAGATTTTTCAAATATTTCAAGGTATTTGCCCTTATCTTGGGTTGGATAATAGGTAGATTTTGGTTTAAAAGTTGTATGTGTATATTGTGTGCCTGTATGTGTATTGGACACATTGGAATATTCAATTGGATTTTTTATGAAGTGTCTTTTAAGTGTTAACTTACGTATAACTTACGTATAAACTCTTTCATTTTTGTCTTTAATTGTAGTTATGTACTTGCAAATGAGTGCCAGGCTTCCTTTCTGTGTTGTGTTAACTTGTTTTGTAATTTCCCATACAGGATTTGCACCCAGACTTTTCTGGGGTTAACTGCCTGGCTCTCTGGAGAATGTGCAGCTGCCTGTGAGTGCTATGGAGCACCCAGGGCTGTGCATTTTGCGGGGTCATTGGATGTGTACCCAGTCCAGTTTGAGAGCGTAGTCCATTTCCGTGTTTTGTATGTGTCTATGAAGATTACATAAGGCCTGTGCACCCTTGGGTGGTTTCCAGTTTGCTTGATTGAGAGCATGCATTGTTTGACTGTATTAGGTAACCAGGATGGGAGAGACCTTGACGTGGCTACTGGGCTTGACCCATTTGACCAGATGCAGTAACTAACTTTTCCATTTTTTCCATATTTCCTCTGTGTGTTATCTTTGTATACCTATACCTGTATTTTACATTAATATTATCAAATATATTTAGAAATATATATTTAATAATAAGAATGAAAAAACATTATGAGGCCCATTTATCAAGCTCCATATGTCTTCAGACTCGACAGAAACACCAGTTATGAAGCAGCGGTCTAAAGATAGTAAAGATGCTCTGATGAGGCGGACAGGATTTGCCATAATTCAACCTGATCGAATATGATTGGATTGATTGACACCTCTCTGCGGGCGGCCGATCGGCCGCGAGTCAGCAGGGGGCAGCATTGTACCAGCAGCTCTTGTGAGCTGCTGGTGCAATGCTGAATACAGAGATCATATTGCTCTATGCATTCAGCAAGGTCTTGAGGACCTGATCCACACTGATCAGGTCCGCAAGACCTTTAATAAATAGGCCTCTATATGTGTCTGGTTAGCACACATGAAGAATTGTTAACCTCAGTGCGCTTTAATGAAATTTTACAAATAAAATATAATAAGTATTAATAATAATTATTAAAACTTTTTGTCATACTGTAAAAAATGCTAAATAATTCATAGAATATATATATATATATATATATATATATTATAAAAAATAATATTTATATGTAATATTTAAACAACACACATTCGGCTAGATTACGAGTTTTGCGTTAGAGGCTGTGCGGTGCTAGCAAGCAGTTTTGTCTCACCGCTCACTTACCTACAGTGCTGGTATTACAAGTTTTCTGAAAATCTGCGTTAAAAGACAAGAAGTGAGCGTTGAGCAAAATTTTGCTCCTTACCGCATTCCAATACCAGCGCTGCTTAAGTCAGCGGTGAGCTGGTGTAACGTGCTCGTGCACGATTTCCCCATAGTAATCAATGGGAAGAGCCGGCTGAAAAAAAGTCTAACACCTGCCAAAAAGCAGCGTAAAACTCCCTAACGCAGCCCCATTGATTCCTATGGGGAAATAAAAGTTATGTCTACACGTAACACCCTAACATGAACTCCGAGTCTAAACACCCCTAATCTTACACTTATTAACTCCTAATCTGCTGCCCCTGACATCAACGACACCTACATTATATTTATTAACCCCTAATCTGCTGTCCCTTACATCGCCGCCACCTATCTACATTTATTAACCCCTAATCTGCTGCCCCAACGTTGCCGCCACTATACTAAATGTATTAACCCCTAAACATAAGTCTAACCCTAACACCCCCTAACTTAAATATAATTACAATAAATCTAAATAAAATAACTATAATTAACTACATTATTCCTATTAAAACTAAATACTTACCTGTAAAATAAACCCTAAGATAGCTACAATATAACAAATAGTTACATTGTATCTAGCTTAGGGTTTATTTTTATTTTACAGGTAAGTTTGTATTTATTTTAACTAGGTAGAATAGTTATTAAAGAATTATTAACTATTTAATAACTACCTAGTTAAAATAAATACAAAAGTACATGTAAAATAAAACCTAACCTAAGTTACAATTATACCTAACACTTCACTATAATTAAATAAATTAACTAAATTAAATACAATTAAATAAATTACATACAATTACCTTAATTAAATTAAATTAAATTAGCTAAGTACAAAAAACAAACAAACACTAAATTACAGAAAATAATAAACAAATTACAGATATTTAAACTAATTACACCTAATCTAATAGCCCTATTAAAATAAAATAAAAAACTAGCCTAAACTAAACTACCAATAGCCCTTAAAAGGGCCTTTTGCGGGGCATTGCCCCAAGTAATCAGCTCTTTTACCTGTAAAAAAAAATACAAACACCCCCCCAACAGTAAAGCCCACCACCCACACAACCAACCCCCCAAATAAAAACATATCTAAAAAAACCTAAGCTCCCCATTGCCCTGAAAAGGGCATTTGGATGGGCATTGCCCTTAAAAGGGCAGTTAGCTCTTTTTCCGTCCAAAGTTCCTAACCTAAAAATAAAACCCACCCAATACACCCTTTAAAAAACCTAGCACTAACCCCCTGAAGATCGACTTACCAGGAGATGTCTTCATCCAATCCGGGCAAAGTGGTCCTCCAGACGGGCAGAAATCTTCATCCAACCCCGGCAGAAGTGATCCTCCAGACGGGCAGAAGTCTTCATCCAGACGGCATCTTCTATCTTCATCCATCCAGCGCGGAGCGGGTCCATCTTCAAGACATCCAACGCAGAGCATTTTCTTCATCCGACGACTAATACAGAATGAAGGTACCTTTAAGTGACATCATCCAAGATAGCGTCTCTTAGATTCCGATTGGCTGATAGAATTCTATCAGCCAATCGGAATTAAGGTAGAAAAAATCCTATTGGCTGATGCAATCAGCCAATAGGATTGAGTTTGCATTCTATTGGCTGTTCCAATCATCCAATAGAATGCGAGCTCAATCCTATTGGCTGATTGCATCAGCTAATAGGATTTTTTTCTACCTTAATTCCAATTGGCTGATAGAATTCTATCAGCCAATCGGAATCTAAAGGATGCCATCTTGGATGACGTCACTTAAAGGTACCTTCATTCTGTGTTAGTAGTTGGATGAAGAGGATGCTCCGCGTCGGATGTCTTGAAGATGGACCCGCTCTGCGCCGGATGGATGAAGATAGAAGATGCCATCTGGATGAAGACTTCTGCCCGTCTGGAGGACCACTTCGCCTGACTTGGATGAAGACGTCTCCCGGTAAGTCGATCTTCAGGGGGTTAGTGTTAGGATTTTTTAAGGGTGTATTGGGTGGGTTTTATTTTTAGGTTAGGGACTTTGGGCAGCAAAAGAGCTAACTGCCCTTTTAAGGGCAATGCCCATCAAAATGCCCTTTTCAGGGCAATTGGGAGCTTAGGTTTTTTTAGATAGGTTTTTATTTGGGTGGTTGGTTGTGTGGGTGGTGAGTTTTACTGTTGGGGGTTTGTTTGTATTTTTTTTACAGGTAAAACAGCTGATTACTTTGGGGCAATGCCCCGCAAAAGGCCCTTTTAAGGGCTATTGGTAGTTTAGTTTAGGCTAGGTTTTTTTTATTTTGGGGGTGCTTTTTTATTTTAATAGGGCTATTAGATTAGGTGTAATTAGTTTAAATATCTGTAATTTGTTTATTATTTTCTGTAATTTAGTGTTTGTTTGTTTTTGTACTTTGGCTAATTTAATTTAATTTAGATAATTGTATGTAATTTATTTAATTGTATTTAATTTAGTTAATTTATTTAATTATAGTGTAATTATAACTTAGGTTAGGTTGTATTTTACAGGTACGTTTGTATTTATTTTACCTAGGTAGTTATTAAATAGTTAATAACTATTTAATAACTATTCTACCTAGTTAAAATAAATACAAACTTGCCTGTAAAATAAAAATAAATCCTAAGCTAGATACAATGTAACTATTAGTTATATTGTAGCTATCTTACGGCTAGATTTAGAGTTTTGTCGGTAATAACCCGCGTAGCTAACGCATGTTTTTTTTTGCCCGCACCTTTAAAATACCGCTGGTATTTAGAGTTCACAGAATGGCTGCGTTTTCAGTGCGTTAGGCTCCAAAAAAGGAGCGTAGAGCATAATTTACCGCCACTGCAACTCTCGATACCAGCAGTGCTTACGGACGCGGCCAGCTTCAAAAACGTGCTCGTTTGAGCTGAAAAAGACCTAACACCTGCAAAAAAGCAGCGTTAAGCTCCTAACACAGCCCCATTGTTTCCTATGGGGAAACACTTCCTAAGTCTGCACCTTACACCCTAACATGTACCCCGAGTCTAAACACCCCTAACCTTACACTTATTAACCTCTTATCTGCCGCCCCCGCTATCACTGACCCCTGCATATTATTATTAACCCCTAATCTGCCGCTCCGTACACCGCCACAACCTACATTATCCCTATGTACCCCTAATCTGCTGCCCATAACACAGCCAACCCCTATATTATATTTATTAACCCCTAATCTACCCCCCACAACGTTGCCTCCACCTACCTACAATTATTAACCCCTAATCTGCCGACCGGACCTCACCGCTACTATAATAAATGTATTAACCCCTAATCCGCCTCACTAACCCTATAATAAATAGTATTAAACCCTAATCTGCCCTCCCTAACATCGCCGACACCTAACTTCAAGTATTAACCCCTAATCTGCCGACCGGACCTCACCGCTACTCTAATAAATTTTTTAACCCCTAAAGCTAAGTCTAACCCTAACCCTAACACCCCCCTAAATTAAATATATTTTAAATCTAACGAAATAAATTAACTCTTATTAAATAAATTATTCCTATTTAAAGCTAAATACTTACCTGTAAAATAAACCCTAATGTAGCTACAATATAAATAATAATTATATTGTAGCTATTTTAGGATTTATATTTATTTTACAGGCAACTTTGTATTTATTTTAACCAGGTACAATAGCTATTAAATAGTTAAGGACTATTTAATAGCTACCTAGTTAAAATAATTATAAAATTACCTGTAAAATAAATCCTAACCTAAGTTACAATTAAACCTAACACTACACTAGCAATAAATTAATTAAATAAAATACCTACAATTATCTACAATTAAACCTAACACTACACTATCAATAAATAAATTAAATAAAATACCTACAAATAAATACAATTAAAAAAACTAACTAAAGTACAAAAAATAAAAAAAGCTAAGTTACAAAAATAAAAAAATAATTAGAAACATAATAAAAATATTACAACAATTTTAAGCTAATTACACCTACTCTAAGCCCCCTAATAAAATAACAAATCCCCCCAAAATAAAAAAATGCCCTACCCTATTCTAAAATTAAAATAGAAAAGCTCTTTTACCTTACCAGCCCTTAAAAGGGCCTTTTGCGGGGCATACCCCAAAGAATTCAGCTCTTTTGCCTGTAAAAAAAAACATACACAATACCCCCCCCAACATTACAACCCATCACCTACCCCTAATCTAACCCAAACCCCCCTTAAATAAACCTAACACTAAGCCCCTGAAGATCTTCCTACCTTGTCTTCACCATGCCAGGTATCACCGATCGCTCCAGGCTCCGAAATCTTCATCCAAGCCCAAGCGGGGGCTGGAGATCCATCATCCGGCTGAAGTCTTCTATCAAGCGATGGCTGAAGAGGTCCAGAAGAGGCTCCAAAGTCTTCATGCTATCCGGGCAGAAGAGTAGATCCGGACCGGCAACCATCTTCTTCCAAGCGGTGACAAGCGGCTCCATGTTGAAGCCTCCGGCGCGGATCCATCCTCTTCTTGCGACGTCCTAAGTCCGAATGAAGGTTCCTTTAAATGACGTAATCCAAGATGGTGTCCCTCGAATTCCAATTGGCTGATAGGATTCTATCAGCCAATCGGAATTAAGGTAGGAAAAATCTGATTGGCTGATGGAATCAGCCAATCAGATTCAAGTTCAATCCGATTGGCTGATCCAATCAGCCAATCAGATTGAGCTTGCATTCTATTGGCTGATCGGAACAGCCAATAGGATGCGAGCTCAATCTGATTGGCTGATTCAATCAGCCAATCAGATTTTCCCTACCTTAATTCCGATTTGCTGATAGAAACCTATCAGCCAATCGGAATTCGAGGGATGCCATCTTGGATGACGTCATTTAAAGGAAACTTCATTCGGATTTAGGACGTCGCAAGAAGAGGATGGATCCGCGCCGGAGGTCTTCAACATGAAGCCGCTTGTCACCGCTTGGAAGAAGATGGTTGCCGGTCCGGATCTACTCTTCTGCCCGGATAGCATGAAGACTTTGGAGCCTCTTCTGGACCTCTTCAGCCGTCGCTTGATAGAAGACTTCAGCAGGATGATGGATCTCCATCCCCCGCTTGGGCTTGGATGAAGATTTCGTAGCCTGGACCGATCGGTGATACCTGGCATGGTGAAGACAAGGTAGGAAGATCTTCAGGGGCTTAGTGTTAGGTTTATTTAAGGGGGGTTTGGGTTAGATTAGGGGTATGTGGGTGGTGGGTTGTAATGTTGGGGGGGGTATTGTATGTTTTTTTTTACAGGCAAAATAGCTGAATTCTTTGGGGTATGCCCCGCAAAAGGCCCTTTTAAGGGCTGGTAAGGTCAAAGAGCTTTTCTATTTTAATTTTAGAATAGGGTAGGGCATTTTTTTATTTTGGTGGGCTTTGTTATTTTATTAGGGGGCTTAGAGTAGGTTTAATTATCTTAAAATTGTTGTAATATTTTTATTATGTTTGTAATTATTTTTTTTATTTTTTGTAACTTAGCTTTTTTATTTTTTGTACTTTAGTTTATTTAATTATATTTATTTGTAGGTATTTTATTTAATTTATTTATTGATAGTGTAGTGTTAGGTTTAATTGTAACTTAGGTTAGGATTTATTTTACAGGTAATTTTGTAATTATTTTAACTAGGTAGCTATTAAATAGTTATTAACTATTTAATAGCTATTGTACCTGGTTAAAATAAATACAAAGTTGCCTGTAAAATAAATATAAACCCTAAAATAGCTACAATATAATTATAATTTATATTGTAGCTATATTAGGGTTTATTTTACAAGTAAGTATTTAGCTTTAAATAGGAATAATTTATTTAATAAGAGTTAATTTATTTTGTTAGATTTAAAATATATTTAATTTAGGGGGGTGTTAGGGTTAGGGTTAGACTTAGCTTTAGGGGTTAATAAATTTATTAGAGTAGCGGTGTGGTCCAGTCGGCAGATTAGGGGTTAATACTTGAAGTTAGGTGTTGGCGATGTTAGGGAGGGCAGATTAGGGGTTAATACTATTTATTATAGGGTTATTGAGGCGGGAGTGAGGCGGATTAGGGGTTAATACATTTATTATAGTGGCGGTGAGGTACGGTCGGCAGATTAGGGGTTAATAATTGTAGGTAGGTGGAGGCGACATTGGGGGCGGCAGATTAGGGGTTAATAAATATAATATAGGGGTCGGTGGTGTTAGGGGCAGCAGATTAGGGGTACATAGGGATAAAGTAGGTGGCGGCGGTGTGCGGTCGACAGATTAGGGGTTAAAAAATGTTAATAGAGTGGCGGCGATGTGGGGGGACCTCGGTTTAGGGGTACCTAGGTAGTTTATGGGTGTTAGTGTACTTTAGAGCACAGTAGTTAAGAGCTTTATGAACCGGCGTTAGCCCAGAAAGCTCTTAACTCCTGGCTTTTTGCTGCGGCTGGAGTTTTGTCGTTAGATTTCTAACGCTCACTTCAGCCACGACTCTAAATACCGGCGTTAGAAAGATCCCATTGAAAAGATAGGATACGCAATTGACGTAAGGGGATCTGTGGTATGGAAAAGTCGCGGCTGGAAAGTGAGCATTAGACCCTTTCCTGACTGACGCCAAATACCAGCAGGCGGTAAAAACCAGTGTTAGGAGCCTCTAACGCTGGTTTTGACGGCTACTGCCAAACTCTAAATCTAGGCGATAGGGTTTATTTTATAAGTAAGTATTTAGTTTTAAATAGGAATAATGTAGTTAATGATAGAAATTTTTAGTTAGATTTCTTTTAATTATATTTAAGTTAGGGGTGTTAAGGTTAGGAAATACAAAAAACAGACGGCTAGATTTAGAGTTCGGCGGTAGATGGGCTGTTAACGCCACGCGTGTTTATGTCTAACGCACGTCATTGTTTGACTCCGGTATTTAGAGTTAATATAAGACCATCTAACGATGCTCCTAACGCGTGTATGTCACACGCGTAATCCTGCCCGCGTTAGACAGTCTCCAATAGAGATCAATGGGAAAGCAAATAAATTGCCTCTTTTAACCTAACACTCGATCTCGCGAGAATACGCACAGCTCGGTCATATGACGCATACCACATCATGCACAACAATAACACGCCGCAAATGTCACAACAACAATCAATCAACAAAGCACACAAGCATTACACATTCACAAGCGGGGGAAGTTTTAATACTATTTATACGGGGAATACGCATATACTTTAAGATGCGGAAAATCGCACAATAACAACAAGGATTAAAAAATATATACATACACTAGAAACAAAATCGCATTCAATATCATTATATATTATGAAAAACATACATATACAACACTTCACGAAGAACACACCATCGCAAATTCACATTTAAAAAGAATACTTTTGGACAATGAAAGCGAAAACGAACACTATGACATCATCGCATTCTACACATTCCACAAATACCAACTCTAAATGAGCATGCGCAAATTAACACACCTAATACACATTGCAATAATATTAATTGCTAATAAAGCACACCTGAACACTAATTACAATGGAAATTGGGACATCATTAAACATTTACACAGGGTATATAAGCACCACACAAGCATGGCTTCTTTGACTGTGTTGCTGGTGGGTCTTTGGAGATTTAAGAATAGAGAGTTTGCGAATTTTTGAGAGTGAGTTAGTGTTAGCGTGAGAGAGTCAGTTGGTAGTGTTAGCGTGAGAGAGTCAGTTGGTAGTGTTAGCGTGAGATAGTCAGTTGGTAGTGTTAGCGTGAGAGAGTGAGTGAGTTAGTGGGAGTTAGTGGGAGTGGGAGAGAGTCTGTTAGTGGGAGCGTGAGTGAGTTAGTGGGAGTTATTAGTGATAGTTGTTAGTGTGAGCGTCAGTTAGTGGTAGTTAGTGAGCGTTAGTGGGAGTGTTTGTTATTGAGAATTAGAAGTAGTGTTAGTTAGCAAGCGAGTGATTTATCTGTACACTTAACACATTTACACGCAAACACATTCAATACATACATACACTTATCAATAACACTACATACACTCCATACCCCCTACCCCCTCATACTACACTCCATACCCCATTCCTTGTAGTCCCATTCCCTTTCATCCCATTTACTCTTATCCCATACCCCATACCCATCCCATACCCATCCCCTAGTTACATTTAGTTTACATATCCTCCTTTTAGTCTTATTCTTTTCGTTTATTTAAATACTCCTTACCCTCTTTGTTTTTTTTACATCCCTCACACTTTAAGCACCTTTTTTGTCTTTTTAGTTCTTTATTTTGACCCCCTTTCATTTCATCACACTCACTTTTTGTTTGATTATTTGGGGTTTAGTTTAGGGAGGAGATGGAGGCCAGGCAGGGGACAGGTAGAGGGGGGAGTAGAGGGAGGGGGAGAGGAACAGGGCAGGAAGGGGGGCAGGAAGGGGGGCAGGAAGCGGGGGTGGAAGCGGTGGGTGGACCCAGCCACTTGGTTCAAGATGACCAAGTGGCTGGGCCCAGTGGCGGTCAGAGTAGGGCTTCACAGTCCGGGAAACAGAGGGCATCATCACAGGGGAAGGCCAAGGCGACTAGGGAGGCGAGGTTTACGATGGAGGAGAAGGAGGCCCTCGTAGAGGCCTATATGGCCAGGCATAGGATGCTGAAGCACCAGAAGACCACCCCGACTGACAGGAGGAGGCTCTGGAACGAGATTAGGAATGCAGTCAATGCAGTGGGTGGCCGGAACCGGGATATGGATTCTATCAAACATCGGTACCGGGACTGTAAACTTGAACTTAAAAAAAAGTTAAGCCTGGAGGCCCGACATGCCGCAGGGACCGGTGGCGGCCCTGCCCTTGAAATGGAGTACTGCAGATGGGAGGAAATGTTGCGGCCCAGCATCTCCGAGGTGGAAGTAGTCGGTATCGGAGGAATCAATACCGGGAACCTGCCACTCTCATCTGACGGTAAGCTCATTGAACAATAATTTCACATACGAATGTATTTCAATGGACACTATACGCAAACATTTACTTTCATGATTGAGGTAGCGAATACAATTTGACAAAACATTCAAATGTACTTATATTACCTAATTTGATTCATTCTTGAGATATATTTTAATGAAGAAATAGCCATGCACACGGTGAAACAATCACAGGAGGCAGCTATATTCAGCTAACAATCAGCATCTTATAAGCATATTTAGATATGCTTTTCAGCAAAGAATATCCAGAGAATGAAGCTAATTAGATAAGAAAAGTACATTCGAAAGTTGATACTAAATGTATGCTTCTAAATCATGAAAGATAACACATTGGGTTTCATGTGTTAAGGATCAGATTAATGCTATTACGCTGTTTACACGCATTCTATTACTTTGCGGTTACATCAGTATCTAGGCTATAGGTTAGGTGTGCATTTAAACAGACTGAAAACAAACGCAAAAACATTCACATTGACCAGATATCACAAACACGGTTTAGAAAAAGCGGAAATCGTATTGATTGTTTGTTAGATTTCAAAGTGGATTAATGATTCTGCATTTGTAATTGTATCGTAAGCTAAGTCATTTAAACCTTGATTTGCAAATATGCTAATATATATATATATATATTTTTTTTTTCTTTATTTATATACAGAGTCTGGGGACGAGGCAGCACAGCCTCCTGCATCTCCCCGGGATGAGAGTGGTGGTGAGGAATTCCCACTTCGGAGGGAAGAGGCCCCCCGTGACGAACAGCGCACGGGAGATGATGAAGAGGCCCCGGAAGCACAGGAGGATCCCGCTGAACCCGCGGAACCCGCGGAACCCGAGGTCCCTCAAAGACCCGCACTCCGCCGTGCACGGGCACCCCGCCGTGCACGGGTTCAACAGGCACAACAAGAAGAAATAGCGGAGGTGCGGGTTCTACTGGAGTACATAGACCAGATGCGTACCTCCCGGATAGAAAACATAGAAGGACGACGCAGAATACTTGATGGGCAGAATCAAATAATTCAAGGCCAAAATGAAATAATCAGTATACTGAATAGAATACAAGAAGGACAAACAAGAATGTTTAATCTTCATCAGGAAATGTTCACATTTTTCCGGGAGGCGCATGCTGGTCTACCTCCTGTTGCTGGGCCTCTTGTTGCTGGGCCTCTTGCTGCTGGGCCATCTCCTCCTGCCGGCCCATCTCATCCTCCTCCTCAGCCATCTACTCCTCCTCAGCCATCTACTCCTCCTCCTCCTCAGCCATCTTCTCCTCCTCATCCATCTTCTCCTCCTCCTCAGCCATCTACTCCTCACCTTGGTCGTCCCAGTACTCTTCCTTCCACTCCTCCCACAACAGCTCCAAGGAGGACTCTTCGGAGTCGGCAGTTGCCTCTCCCAGAGCCTCAGCCCCGTGGGAAGAGGGGAAGGAAGAGGAAGTAAGTATTTTTTTCCATCTTCAAATTTTTTTTTTGTGTAATGGATAGGTATGTGATGATGTGGTTTTCATACACTTGTGGACCACACTCTGTATATAATCGACTTCTATGGGACCGGGTCCATGGAGGAAGATTCTTTGCAGAGTGTGGGTTATAAGTGTGTGAAAATCACATCATCACATACCTATCCTTGTTCATGATATTGATTGGTTTCTGTGATGTGATGTCCAAACTGTTTCCCGAATCGCTAACTAAATTACCATAACAATTATCCATGATGGCATATTACTGTTTGAATGCCAATAACACAGCTTAAAGGGACAGTCTGAAAATTATTGATTACAAAGAAAACACTGTATTACGCATTATAAAGTTTGAAACAACAAAACATGGAGAAATACATGTGTGACTTATGTGCTTACCCTTGTATCTATGACTATGAAAAATGACCACTTATTTGTTGTTCTGACATAACAACATTTTAGATATCAATGATCAATACATGGTCAATAATATGCTGTATGAGCACAAGGTTTTACATATACAAATGCTATCCAAATGCCCTCTAGTGCTCAAATTGTATAATGATTACAAGCACTCTTCAAGATTTAAGAAATGAGCACACCAACCTCATAGGTTTAGATAGCAAATTTAAATAAACCCAGACAAATGTTCAATTGTTGAGAAACATTTGATATCCTTGTTATTACAGAATTGACTTTTCGAATAATGTAAAAAAAATTTTTTTTCTAAACTGTCCCTTTAACAACATTACATATGCTAACACATATTTTAAGCTTGTTGGTATATCTACATGTACTTTGTCAAAAAATAATTTTTAAAATCACATTTATATTGACGTGTTAAATAAAGTCTATTTTCTTTAAGAGACATTATTGTGTTAATATTTTATTGTAAATATTTTTATTTTAACAATGAATATGGTTTAAAGTCCTTTTAGGAGTGGGGGGGGGGGAAATATGCTAACAAAAATATATTTGAAGATTAAACTATGTGGATCTCATACATGATACAAAAAACAACATTTGCATTCAAGGGACAGTATCCTATATTTTTTACATAACTGTATGTAATAGACACTACTACAAACAACAAGATTAACATATACTGATATCAATATTAAAAAGCTTCAAACACTTGCAAATAAAATAGGGTTAGCTATATTGAAAATATAGATGAACCACCATTACAACCGTAAAACAACACAATACCCCATCATTAACATATGAAAAGACCCTTTACACAAACTGGACAAAGCTGGAGATGGTACTCACATGAAACTCATTGGCTTTGCGAGGAGTAAGAAAATTACTTAAATTTTCTTACAACACAAGACAAAATAAACCTATTGGTTAAACAATGGACTATCTAACTAGAGACAAAATCAAATATTTTTATTTATAATGTGAGTGTCTAATGAACCTTTCATAAAATATACAACGAAATTACATTTAGAAGAAGTCGGCATCATATATTTAGCATATGATAAATGCATATTGATTACTTTATTCAAACACAATAGCGCATATTTATTAATTAGATATGTTCAACATTAAACACAACAGTAATTTTTCAGAAAAAGGAACATTGTTGACAAACATATTAAACATGGACTGTAGAGATTTGCACTTGCCTATAAATATCCTATGCATGAAAACATTTTGCTTTCGTTCGTTGATTCAACCAGACATCCAGCAAAAGAGAATGTGTTGGTCTTTATCAGCTACGGGTCAACAATGTAACATGATGCAAATAATACATATTCGCAAGCTTTTTAAAATTGCATGCAGTCACAAACGTTTTTAACGTGCACAAATATTGCGGGACTACGCAATCCAATCACACGTTTTTTTACCTTTACATGTGCCGTCTTAACATGGCGCTTCCTTGATCACGTAAGAACGCCATCCAATGAAAGGCACATTATTGATCACGTAAGAACGCCCAAAAAAAAAGGCGCATCCTTGATCGCGTCAAAACGCAATCCAATAAAAGGCATATTCCTGATCACGTAAGAACGTCAGTCAATACAAGGAATCATTGGACAGCCTGGCAGGTGACGTCTTAAGCAACATGGCGCATCCGAGATCGCTGAAAAACCGCAGACAATACAAGGACTCAGTGACATCTTGGCATATCACTAAGAAACGTATTTATATTTTAGGAACTAGTATGTGTGTAGATTGCTATCTAGGAATGTCACCAAATCATGAATCATCTTTTCGGACTTGACTGTCCCTTGAACTATAGCTATGGTGTATATCTTTAACATTTAAAAGATACACATGAGAAATACATATGCCATTGATGTTTTAAGATATGTTTGGATTGTTGTTGAATAACAATAGTTATACATGGATTGATTAAACGTGTAATTTATTCAAGTTTAATTATTGTCAGCCTACCTATAGCCATATATGGGAGGAGATGTATTTTGTTAACATATTAGTTAACTAATATTCATCATCTACATTATTTGCATTACACACAGAGATTGATTTGGTTACACTTTGACAATAATATAGATTGGAAAATGAAATACAGGTGCTGTCAACATTACAATAAGATTGTTTATTAATAAAACTATATGTCCTTGTTCTTGTAAAAAGGACAAAAACGCTTTACAAATGGAAATACATTCATTTACAATAGTGATCAACATCACTTAAAGGGACATTATTTTGTTTTTAAAAAGAGCATACACATAGTCAATACTATTTAAATAAAATGAACACTTTACAGGGATTATATCATTGTATCAATACTCAGATCATTTGGTAAAGGTGCATCAATTCATGCAGAGTTTATAAATACACACATGGATCTGAACATTTAAATATACATATATACACAAATACAAAAATATATATACATATATAAAGAAATTACTCTGCTAATCATAATCAGGCAATGATAGAGCTAAGAGAAAATAATATAAACACAAATAATAAGATTACATTGGAGATGTTAATCTTAAAGTCATTTACTATTGTCTTACATATATGATTTCATTATAACAAATATATTTGTTAGGTCCCTTTAAGGATAAACAACATAAACTAGAGCTTGCAAAAAATAACAGGAAGAATGAGGACAAAGATTTGTGAAATAAAATGTATTTTATTAGTATGTAAGAAAACATACACAACGTTTATAAATAATCTTGTAAAAATAAGGAATATATGAGCCATATGACAAGGTAACACAGTGCATCACAGTCCATGAAGAGAGTTGCCAAGGGCCAGCATAGCCCCATTGGAGACACATGGCAAGGTAACACAGTGCATCACAGTCCATGAAGAGAGTTGCCAAGGGCCAGCATAGCCCCATTGGAGACACATGGCAAGGTAACACAGTGCATCACAGTCCATGAAGAGAGTTGCCAAGGGCCAGCATAGCCCCATTGGAGACACATGGCAAGGTAACACAGTGCATCACAGTCCATGAAGAGAGTTTCCAAGGGCCAGCATAGCCCCATTGGAGACACATGACAAGGTAACACAGTGCATCACAGTCCATGAAGAGAGTTGCCAAGGGCCAGCATAGCCCCATTGGAGACACATGGCAAGGTAACACAGTGCATCACAGTCCATGAAGAGAGTTGCCAAGGGCCAGCATAGCCCCATTGGAGACACATGGCAAGGTAACACAGTGCATCACAGTCCATGAAGAGAGTTGCCAAGGGCCAGCATAGCCCCATTGGAGACACATGGCAAGGTAACACAGTGCATCACAGTCCATGAAGAGAGTTGCCAAGGGCCAGCATAGCCCCATTGGAGACACATGGCAAGGTAACACAGTGCATCACAGTCCATGAAGAGAGTTGCCAAGGGCCAGCATAGCCCCATTGGAGACACATGGCAAGGTAACACAGTGCATCACAGTCCATGAAGAGAGTTGCCAAGGGCCAGCATAGCCCCATTGGAGACACATGGCAAGGTAACACAGTGCATCACAGTCCATGAAGAGAGTTGCCAAGGGCCAGCATAGCCCCATTGGAGACACATGGCAAGGTAACACAGTGCATCACAGTCCATGAAGAGAGTTGCCAAGGGCCAGCATAGCCCCATTGGAGACACATGGCAAGGTAACACAGTGCATCACAGTCCATGAAGAGAGTTTCCAAGGGCCAGCATAGCCTCATTGGAGACACATGACAAGGTAAAAGAGTGCAACAGGCACAACAAAAAACTGATAAAAAGGCCAAATGGCAACAATATAAATACAAATTCAACATGTGGACGGAGGATTATTATCTGCCACCATGGAGCATATCCAGATCCTCCACTTACTGGTCATCCTCTTCATTGTCCTGTGCATGTCCAGCTCCAGATTCAGGCCTTGAACGTAATTGCATAATTTCACGCAGAGTCAAGTCCTGAATCCGGAGCTGGGCCTGCATGGTGTCGTTCATCCCTCTCAGGACAGCTGCGTTCCTCAACACGGCCTGCTCTACTCTTGCTATCCCTTCTAGCATGAGCCATGCTGAGTCACAGCCTAAAATAAAATAAAATTAAATATTAAGGATAATTACACAACAGAATAAAAGATTTTAATACATACATTGTCATCATAAAGACAAATAATTATTTACATCAATTATTTTTCATATATTCTTTACACATGAATTAGGTTATTCAGACAGACAGAAATCATTAAAGGCTCATGTTACTCAAACATGTTGTCCCCTTTAATTGGTTTTAGATGATCCACTTATACAGCTTGAGTGTATCAAATCTTGTTAAAGGATTTACATTGTACTTACATCAGCAATTTAAAAATTCAATTTAGACTGTGGTAGGCACACCTATCCTTAAACATTTTGGCATTGAGGACAAGCTGTGTAAACATAGCAACCAGAAGAAATTACATTCCCACTGGGTTAGACAAGAGATAATGTATCCACATTTGGACATAAAAGTTTGGATCCAAGTAGTGGTGTTTGGTATATGTAGTGATATCCAATTAAAGGGACACTGAACCTAAATATTTAATGGACTGATTCAGATAGAGCATGACATGACAAATCTTTAGAAATTACACATATTCATTATATGTTTTAATTGTCAAGCTATATTTTGAATGCAAGAATGTTGGTTTTTATGTAAGCCAATATTTGTTGATGAACTTTGTTTGTGCATGCTGGTTGATGGATACATTCATCCAACAATAAAGAAATGATGGCCACATTTATTTTATTGTTTAAACTAATTATAGGAATAAGTTGTTTTCCATAAATATATAAAGAGAATGACGAATAATTCATAAGAGTATTCTATTATACATTGGCTTAACATTGCATGCTGGATTTGAATCACAATTTAACCAATTTAACTTCACTGTACCTTTAAGTATCTTATAAAGTGTATTTAGAATGATACTTACAGCTGTGCCTGGGAAGGACAATCTGACACCCAGGACAATGAAGGTTTAAACAGGGGGGAGGGATGGGATTGGCTTGGGGAGGGATGGGATTGGCTTGGGGAGGGATGGGAATGGCTTGGGGAGTGGTGAGCTGCTGCTCCAGGGTAGGCCGTACAGCTGGGGAGTGGGGAGTTTGGGTCTGGGCAGCTGTACGGGCCAGAATACGGGGAGAGCGGCGAAGGGGGGTGTCTGGGCGTTTTTTGGGAGGGACAGGATATGAAATATGGGAAGGGCTGGCAGTGGTCGGGGCATGGTCATGAGTTTGGTGATGGGAAGGGCTCTGGGTGTGTGCAGAGGTGTGGCCATGGTCAGGGGTGTGTGCACGGGGAGGGGTCTGTGACTGGGCAGGGGCGGAATCCAGATGACCAGAAGTGGTGGATCCATCTGAAAATGTAAAAGAAATATATTAACATCTCATACATCCTGACATCAAATCAACGCATTTCAAATTGATTATGTTTTCAATATACTTCGAAGTGTGTTTGAATCTGTAAACTATTCTGAAATGAGGATATGGTATCTATATAGGCACTCAGATGAATCTCAATGACTGTCTGTACAATGTGAAACTTATTATTGTGTTTTGGCATGGAATATGCATGTGACATAATGATGGCATGAATTATATATTGTTAAAAAAATATATACAAGCAGATTTTCATGCTGCCTGATATAGAAAGGGGGCAGTAGTGTATTTGAACAGACAAATAATATTCCTTTTTAAAGGGAAAAAGCTGTAGACTTTGAATGTCTTCAATAAAATGATTTCAAAAAAAGAAACATGTTGGAAACATGATAGATATATTTCACATACCATCAGACTCCAAGGCAGCCTCTTCCTCCTCCATCCCACATGTGACATCAATCTCTGTAAAACATAACATGTTGTGTACACCTTAAGATCAGATATTATAACATATGTTACTGTTGCTCAAATACGCACATCAATGTTGCATTAAAGATATACACACACAAAGTTATGATTTACATCATTTTGATGGAGCATACAAATGACAATAGATTTGTTATTGTCAATAAATCAGAATATTAATGTATTGTTTGTCTTAATGTTAAATTCATAAAAGCATAGTACATAGAACATTTAAGATTTCTCATGTGTGTATCACTTGATGACTGTTGTCAAAAAAACAAATTGAAAAAAACATATGTTAGACATCTTATGAATAACAAATGTGTAGAATAATAAAGTAGAAATTATTAATCGCTCAATATAAAAAATAAATATATAATCAGAAGATAAATTCTATGATTTTTTATAATGTTATGCTTCATCGGAATCATGATCATAATATTGATTAGCAATACACCTTCAATTACATATAAATGAGTCAATGGACTTACCAGGAGACCGCAAAGGCGGCTCTATGTCACTGCTGGATTCCTGTGGGCTTCCCACACCAACTCTCTCTATGAATGATATAGATATATATTATTAAACACATTTTGGATATCACTAAATCACATCTGTCTAGAATTTTAACATTAATCAACTTTAAAATGTGAAGAATAGAGCAGTCATTACACCAGAAAATGCTTGATTGAATCAAGTGGATTCTGTAAACATATCTGTATTGAACATATGTTTAATGTCAGACTACATTAGACATCAAATTCATCTCAGATGCTGCTATTGCATATCTAAATATACCCAATGATCAATGTTCTTAACCCTTTAAGGACACGGCTTTCACTTTGCTCAATTGTTTTATGACGGAATAATTCCGTCATATGTCCTTAAGAAGTTACAAGAATACACACAAACCACATATTGAGGAGCATCTGTTGACAAATCTAAACAAACATGTGTCACATCGACCCATTTTTTCAATGTACAGTAATCTTGTT
Organism: Bombina bombina; assembly: GCF_027579735.1. Taxonomy (NCBI): domain Eukaryota; kingdom Metazoa; phylum Chordata; class Amphibia; order Anura; family Bombinatoridae; genus Bombina; species Bombina bombina. The sequence goes on along the minus strand of NC_069501.1, from coordinate 906,724,695 downwards.
TAGGACACAACACATATTTATCACAATACATAACAAACTTGATTATTACAAATATGTAATCATGGTGCTGTTAGAGTATGCAGATATCTATAAAGTAACTCCAACAGATAATTAGATTTATATATCAATAGTTTTTAATAAAAATAATGTAAAGATGAATGAATCTATTTTGTCTTAAAGGGACACTGACATGATTAATTTAAATAATTGATTTCTATGTTCAAACTGTAAAAAATGATTTAACATTGACTCCTATTATAATTAGAATGTTGTTCGATATTAATCTTAAAGGCAGATAAGGAATATTGGATTCAATAAATATTGTTTGTTGAAGGTATCCACCAATCATCAATATAAACCCAGGTTGGTCAACAAATATTTAGATGCACATAAACGTACTTTCTTTATTTTAAACTACATTTAGCAATAGAATATGTCACATATGATGATAGTATTATATGTTATGTTATTAATATTGCATACTGTATGTGAAAGACAATATTAATAATTGTAGCTCAGTATCCCTTTAATCTAAAATTAAATAGATTCCACAATGTTGTTGTTTGTTAATGAATTATCTACTCCATATGTTGATGTAATGAATGGTATTGAGCATGCAATTAAAATCAAATATGTTATTTAAGGATATCCGAATAATTATATAATTTTCATCTATTAAATAGACATTACATATAAATATTGAACAATGTGTATTTAGTATGTAATGTTCATTCCATGTTTCTAAGACAAATGTCAATTAAAATGAGACATACCATACTGTGACAAGCCCTGGCTTGAGGATCCAGCAGCCACATCCATATCTGTAATATATTAAATGCGGATTGCATATCATTAATACTAATCATGCCATGTTTAAAATATTTACATTAATAACAAATCAATAGAAAAATATTAATCCTTTGGTAGTCCCATGAGTTAATAGTTTCCGCAATTAAATTAATGATAAATATATCCTGGACTCTTATTTTCAATCAGTTGTGTTGTTTACTGTATCTTTAAGAATATCTGCTTGTTATTACATAATCATCAATTGATGGCCATATGTTATAATTTATTAGTATTATTCGTTTTTTATTAGATATAATATTTAAAATAAGAATACTGTATTCTTCACTAATCTAAGAATTTCCATTTAATTTTTAACAACATGTATAAAGCAATGCCACTTTCCGCAAACCCATGTTAACGTGGATGAGAAATGCCATTTTCGCGATCATTGCGCAATGATTCCAAGCGGAATTACGCATCCGTCATTTGAACAACATGTATAAAGCAATGCCACTTTCCGCAAACCCATGTTAACGTGGATGCGAAATTACATTTCCGCTCTGTGACGCATATTCTGTAGAGCGCAAGAAACATCATTCCTATTTCATGTGTCAATAATCTAAAATCAGATATCTAAACATCATATGTATTGTATGTTGTGAGATCTGTATAGGTTTAGTATCTGACTAAATACACATTTTTGATTTTTAACATTATAAATATTATATGAAGTTGGATAATTACCTGGTTCAGATTCTCTATCGGGTCCTCCCAGGCCACCGGACGGAGAAGCATCTGCCCTGTCCCCCGCGTCAGGACTTTCAGATCCCGCAGCTGGGAGGGAAGAAGAGGAGGCCGAGGATGGCGAGGATCTAAATCTTTTGGGGACCCGGAGATTGAGGAGCTTGCATAAAGTCACCTCATAAGGGAGTAGGTACAGTTTCTGCGGGGCCTTTCTTTGGCCCCCTCTTTTACGGGCTTGTACCCAGTCCCTTATGAGGTTGACTTTTTTCGATAAACGCAACCTCATATCTCCGAATCTCCTCATGATCTGATCCTGGGTCCTCTGGACGTCACACACCAATCTAACCGCATTGGTGATAGACTCCCAGAGGGCCTTCTTAACAGGCGCATCTGTCGAGCTCCTCTTGTTCCCAAACAGCTGGGGATAAAAGTCCTTGACGGCGTGGACCAGTGCAGCGCTCTCCTCCTTGGTGAACCTGGGAACTGACATGCCTGCTGGGTTGTCCAATAAATATATTATAATAATATAAACTGCCTGCAGGCATTAGAGAACTGACAAAGATGGCAACGTGTAATGGACTTTTATATGGTGAAGTAAACATGAGATGCACCATGGGACAATTTATCTGTACATCTGATTGGATAAAAGTTTGAAATATTGTTATAATGTCTGTGAGACCATCCTGACTCAAGTTGTGTTTGTGTGATGAACTCTGATTGGCCGTTCCTTAATGTTTCATATCTTAGTAACTTCCTTACACATACCGCTTGGTGGTGCTGTAACTTCATTTTTCATGTAGACTTATTTGTAACTCATGGGCCTGTCATGCGGATATGTGTGACGCAGATTTAATATCCGGGATCCGTGAAATATTAATGATTAAATACTCTTTAAAATCTAATCCTGTCACATTATTAATGTTGTAGACATTTCTCGGTTTAATAACGGTCTGTTTCTTTAATACAAATACACATTTAATATTGTATGTCTTTATTGTTCTTTAAATAAATTGATTGTGAAGTATTGACATTGCTCTATTAAATGTATTTATAATGCACATTGATTGTGTGCTATTGCGTGACATTACACTAATGTTTAAATATGCTAATCTGGTGTTTGAAGATGCGTTTCCCACGCAATATTTATTAATGTTAAAATTCCGGTTAGAATGTCAGTAACTTGGATAATCTGTTTATAAATGTTAAACTACAGCTTTGTTATTCGCAAATAAACCTCGAGCTTGTATTTCTCTGAAGTGCTCATATATGTTATTGTGCAGTGGCGTCTTTAGTTTTAAAGAGACATTACAAACAAACAATTGTATCAAATGATCTGTAGAGATAGAAGATTGTTTAGACTTTAAACTGTAAATCATTTTCTCTTAGTATTTATATATCCTCAACAGAAGAAATTTAAATGCACATGGTTGAGACAATCACATAAGGCATCTCTGTGCATCCACCAATCTTCATCTACTGAGCCTATCTCGATATGCTTTTCAAGCAAAGTATGTCAAGATAGCAAGATAAGTAAATACACTCTTTAAATCTCTTAAAGGGACACTGTCCAAACAAATTTACCATTGGTGATTGAGCATGAAATGTTAATCAACTTTATTATTTAATACGATTATCAAATGTTAAGTTATCTTGTTATGTTTCTTTGCAAATCAATAATGATATTTTATATTACGGACAATTGTTTAATAAAAACCTGGGTTGTCCTTGACGATTGTTGCATCAATTATTCCAAACAATCAAGTTCTGTCCAGAGTACTGAAGCAAATAAATTAGCTATTTACTGCCTTATTTCTAAAGTAATGATAGCAACATCACAATGAGCATTCATAATATGAGACAAGTTTTAAAGTTGATTCCAATAGAATACTCATTCAGAATGTATAAATCATTGTTTTTTTAAATGGCTACCTTTAAGTATATTTTGAGTTCATGTCCCTTTAAATAAACATTTCACAATAATGCTTAATATATCATAAACCTAGGCACCTTCCTTTTGCTAAATGAGTCTAACATATGAGTAAAGCAAATTTAGATTAACTTCTAGATTGTTTTACACACTGACTGAAATATATTTATTAAATGAGGTCTTTTTTAGCCTTCAGCGTAGAGGGACATTAAGCTATATGTTATGTATGCATTTTGTATCATAATCTTATATTTGACCAACTTAATATGTTTTGTTATTCAATCATTATATTGTAATTATATATATTCGTGGATTAAATACATCTCTACATAGGCTATTTTGATGCTGATTGTTGTTTGCATATAGATGCCTTATATCATTGACTAAGATATGTGCATTTATTTTTATTTTAACAAGTATATTTAAAGACTGAATGTAATTCTATAGTACATTCTAAATATGTTTAAATTCTTGTATGATATTTGTAACAATGTATACAAAATATACATTTTGAATGACCCCTTTAAGGACCCAAACATATTGTATTTTGATTTAACATTGACAAAATAAACTAAAGGGGAAATTACATTCTATATAGATATTTGATGTCTAACCCAAGAGGTAAGATTGTAATAAATACATAATATTACTAAGTATAGTTAAATGACTCCACTAGAAAATTACATAGATTAACCTGGCATCCAATAACTAATGTTTTAAAAATATCAAGTTAAATGACCTACCATTTATAAATGTAATAATTGTAAAATATTTTCTAATAATGTTTTGAGATACCTAAGGAAGATACATGATCTTATACAATTCTTTTTACATTCAACAACACTGTCACTTTCATGTAATTGAACCACTTCACCTTATTAAATGTTAAAACAATCATAATATTAATACATATCCTAAATATTTTTAATATATACTTTTTCAATATAAAAGCATTGAAGAATATGACTCCCCAATTAATGTTAAAAGATATATTTTAATATTCTCTGAAGATTTTTATTTTCTACTATTAATGCATTATTTTCTCTTATGCATGTGCTTGTCAAATAGCCAACTACCAGTCATGGGAGTCCAAGTTTTATTTATTTACAGATTATATTGATATATATTAGAATCTGTTAAAAATAAACATATATTTAATAGAAAATAATTAAATATTCCAGGAAGTCATCAGATGCCAATCTGAAATGACAAATAATAAAAATGGAACAAAGTTAATACACACGTTGTAAAATATTCATAAAATACATTTAAAATCATATGGTGTCTATGCTCTAACTTTGATCAACATTTTTTAAAGATAATCATTACATTGATTTTAAATTAATGAAATACATACACCATTATATTGTTTATTAAAAATTATATTTAAATATCAGAAATTAAAATTATACATAATAATGTATATCACATGTAAACAATATATGTATGCTGAACATAAATGTAATATTTCATGTCCATTCAAATACCTCTATATCAACTATAATATGTATTCCTTTTTCTGATTGTGATCCCTAAATATCTAATTAAGAACTAAATATGACTAATGTATGTAAGCTACTAATATTCTACAGTCTTCACTAGCATGCATTGGTACACCAACCTGGACAATGCATGGTCTTTGAAAGTCAATTCAGGGGTAAACAGTTGATCTTCAATAGGTGTCTTATTCATCAGTTCATTAAATAGAGGACTGGGAAATACCATCTAAAAAAGTAAAATCATCTAAGTGTCTGATTGTGATCCCTAAATATCTAATTAAGAACTAAATATGACTAATGGATGTAAGCTACTAATATTCTACAGTCTTCACTAGCATGCATTGGTACACCAACCTGGACAATGCATGGTCTTTGAAAGTCAATTCAGGGGTAAACAGTTGATCTTCAATAGGTGTCTTATTCATCAGTTCATTAAATAGAGGACTGGGAAATACCATCTAAAAAAGTAAAATCATCTAAGTGTCTGATTGTGATCCCTAAATATCTAATTAAGAACTAAATATGGCTAATGGATGTAAGCTACTAATATTCTACAGTCTTCACTAGCATGCATTGGTACACCAACCTGGACAATGCATGGTCTTTTAAAGTCAATTCAGGGGTAAACAGTTGATCTTCAATAGGTGTCTTATTCATCAGTTCATTAAATAGAGGACTGGGAAATACCATCTAAAAAAGTAAAATCATCTAAGTGTCTGATTGTGATCCCTAAATATCTAATTAAGAACTAAATATGACTAATGGATGTAAGCTACTAATATTCTACAGTCTTCACTAGCATGCATTGGTACACCAACCTGGACAATGCATGGTCTTTGAAAGTCAATTCAGGGGTAAACAGTTGATCTTCAATAGGTGTCTTATTCATCAGTTCATTAAATAGAGGACTGGGAAATACCATCTAAAAAAGTAAAATCATCTAAGTGTCTGATTGTGATCCCTAAATATCTAATTAAGAACTAAATATGACTAATGGATGTAAGCTACTAATATTCTACAGTCTTCACTAGCATGCATTGGTACACCAACCTGGACAATGCATGGTCTTTGAAATTCAATTCAGGGGTAAACAGTTGATCTTCAATAGGTGTCTTATTCATCAGTTCATTAAATAGAGGACTGGGAAATACCATCTAAAAAAGTAAAATCATCTAAGTGTCTGATTGTGATCCCTAAATATCTAATTAAGAACTAAATATGACTAATGGATGTAAGCTACTAATATTCTACAGTCTTCACTAGCATGCATTGGTACACCAACCTGGACAATGCATGGTCTTTTAAAGTCAATTCAGGGGTAAACAGTTGATCTTCAATAGGTGTCTTATTCATCAGTTCATTAAATAGAGGACTGGGAAATACCATCTAAAAAAGTAAAATCATCTAAGTGTCTGATTGTGATCCCTAAATATCTAATTAAGAACTAAATATGACTAATGGATGTAAGCTACTAATATTCTACAGTCTTCACTAGCATGCATTGGTACACCAACCTGGACAATGCATGGTCTTTGAAAGTCAATTCAGGGGTAAACAGTTGATCTTCAATAGGTGTATTATTCATCAGTTCATTAAATAGAGGACTGGGAAATACCATCTACAAAATAGAAAATCATCTAAGTGTCTCCAATAGGATGTCTCCACAGCCTTATTCTATCAAATAGTTTGCACTTACCATGTGAACATGTATTTGTATGGTTTTCAAGGTCAGCAGAATTGAAATATAATGCCAGACATGATCCCATTGGTATACTTCAATTTCAATCTTGGCTTTTTCCCCACTGTCAGTCTTGGAAATCTTCACTGTCAGGCTTCAAATTGTTCCCTTTCAGTCTTTAGATTAAGTCATCTCCCTAATGTAAGAAATTATATATAAAGATTTCATACAAGTGTGTGAATCAGTTCTGTACCCCTCTCCCACCCCCCATTTCATAATAAATATCTATCACTAGCTTACTAAGCCTGTGTATGAACCTGTGTTATTTTCTATCAAGTGTGAAGATGAGTCATATTGAGCAGAACAAACCTCTGTGTGACATTGAACCATAGTCATTCTAGAGTATCCCTTTCTGATTATGTACATTTTAAGTAATGTGTAAACAAAGTTATATTTTTAAAAATGTATGCCATATGATGTATTTGTGTACAAATCATGCCAGCAACAGTCCATACATTTCTACTTACCATCTGATGTCCTCTTTAAAAACCAGGTGGCAAAGACTCGCTATAGGACCCAATGCCCAGAGCATCACCTATATTATGAGAAATAAAGATTATTCTAACATTTGATCAATACTAACATGTTTGCACAATTCTCTACTTGTCATTTCCCTAGAGTTCACATCTATTGAAAATACTCCAGTGTAACTTCTATTATTTACCGTCTAAAGTGGCGGTTGATGACGTCTGCTCTGACATCAAGTCCCTCGTCCTGGAATTCCCCCTCTAGAACAGGATCATCCTCCTCATCTCTGAGGAGGTCTCTGTCCACCAGGACGGCCTGCAGCATCCCAGCCCGCTGTGCAATATTATGCAGGACGCTACAGGCTACAACGATCTTAGCCACCTTCTTTGGGTTGTACTGGAGTGCTCCTCCAGAACGGTCCAGGCACCTGAATCTCATCTTCAGGAGCCCGAACATCCTTTCAACCACCGCCCTGGTTCTCTTATGAGCCCTATTGTAGCGCTCCTCAGACACATCAGTTGGGCTACGCAAGGGGGTAATGAGCCAAGGCCGGCTCATGTACCCAGAATCACCTATAAATTTAGAACAGAACATAATTCAAACAGAATACTTAAACTAGTATATTGTTGTATAAATATATTTTTTAACAACCATAATCCATATTAAAAGTTGTCAGAAACATAAAAAAAAAAAAAAAAAATTATATATAAATCTTTATCTTGCCATTTCATCTAAGACATGCTACATATGCGTATTTCTCCTAAACCAAACCTTGTGTAAAATGCTAACTACATGGTTACATTGCATTCTCTATCTGAACACTTAAGGTAAGACATGCTACATATCTGCATTTCAATAAAACTAGACATTAGCAGAAAAAGACAATGACAGGGTTAAATTGCATGAGATAATATCTTGCCATTTCATCTAAGACATGCTACATATGCGTATTTCTCCTAAACCAAACCTTGTGTAAAATGCTAACTACATGTTTACATTGCATTCTCTATCTGAACACTTAAGGTAAGACATGCTACATATCTGCATTTCAATAAAACTAGACATTAGCAGAAAAAGACAATGACAGGGTTAAATTGCATGAGATAATATCTTGCCATTTCATCTAAGACATGCTACATATGCGTATTTCTCCTAAACCAAACCTTGTGTAAAATGCTAACTACATGGTTACATTGCATTCTCTATCTGAACACTTAAGGTAAGACATGCTACATATCTGCATTTCTATAAAACTAGACATTAGCGGAAAAAGACAATGACAGGGTTAAATTGCATGAGATAATATCTTGCCATTTCATCTAAGACATGCTACATATGCGTATTTCTCCTAAACCAAACCTTGTGTAAAATGCTAACTACATGGTTACATTGCATTCTCTATATGAACACTTAAGGTAAGACATGCTACATATCTGCATTTCTATAAAACTAGACATTAGCGGAAAAAGACAATGACAGGGTTAAATTGCATGAGATAATATCTTGCCATTTCATCTAAGACATGCTACATATGCGTATTTCTCCTAAACCAAACCTTGTGTAAAATGCTAACTACATGGTTACATTGCATTCTCTATCTGAACACTTAAGGTAAGACATGCTACATATCTGCTTTTCAATAAAACTAGACATTAGCGTCGGTAAATAACAAATGGTTAAATTTAATCCTATAGCTGAACATGACGCTAACAGTTAAAAAATACAGGGGCAATTGTCAAAATAATTAACCATGTTGTGCACAAATACTCACCAACGAGATAACCAGGGGGCATTTGTCTTTCCTCAAACTGTCTCCACAGGGACGACAGAGAGAGGATGCGGGCATCATGACAAGCCCCTCCAAAATTCGCATACACATGCATAATCCTCATCCGTGCATCACAAACATACTGCACGTTGAGGCTATGAAAATGTTTGCGATTTCTGAAGGGCAAGTCATCAATTGGAGCACGCAGCGCAATGTGGGTACAATCAATGGCTCCCAAGACATTGGGCAATTGAGCAATATCAAAGAATTCCCGCTTCAGGCGCCTCCAATCACCATCATTCTGTGGGAATCCTATGTATTGCTTACTGATACGTACCATGGCGTTCAGAAAGTTATCAAACACCCCAGAGAATGTACCTTGAGCCAGGCCATGCATGTACAGTTCTCCGGATTGAAAACTCCCTGAGGCCAGGACGTATAGACAGCTTAGCATCTTACTCATGGGGGGAACAGCAGTCCTTATTTGTATACGTGGCTCCAAATGAGGTTTAAGAAGCTCGTAAAGGCCAATGAGCTGTTCGCGATCGAGCCGATACTTATCAAAAACCTCAAAGTCACTCATGTTTTCCAAGGTGGGTCTCACCCTGTAGACACGAGGACCTCGAACCAGACGACCCCTTTGTCTCGGTCTGAGCCGCCGAGGCTGCCTGATTCGACCAACAGCTAGTTCGCCAATAGCACCACCAGCAGCGTCTACCATGTCATCGTCATCCATCTTTCAAAACAGCGTAACAAGGTAAGCACTTGATCTGATGTGGATCACAAGTGATGCATTGGCCATGTTGTTTGGGGGATTTATAGTACAATTAGTCCAATGGTAGTGAGTTAGTAATGATTGCTAATTGTATTCACTTGTTTGTATGTGAGCGGCGCGAATGCTTTCACAGTGGGCGTTTATTTGTTGTTTGCTGAAATGTTAGTTTCAAACAATGATTCTCAATGTGAAAGTGTCAAATATCACACATACAGTGCATGTTTGTAATGTTTGTTCATATGCGTAATCAATATTTCTTAAACGCGATCTTATAGTAACAAGCACACGTCCAGGCTAACATGAATGAAAGTGCATAGTTGTGTATAATGTGCATCGAATGTGATCGATCAATGTTGCTGCAATATTGTTTTTAAACGATAAAGTAGCAGCTGCCATCTGTAGTATTGTATATATAAGTGATTGCCGAGATGTCAATATTGTACGCGTCCCTTTAAAATCGCAATAATAATTCCGAACTTTCCGTCTGCCATCTGTAGTATTGTATATATAAGTGATTGCCGAGCTGTCAATATTGTATGCGTCCCTTTCAAATGGCACTAATACTGAAGAACTTCCGGCTGTCATCTGTAGTATTGTATATATAAGTGATTGCCGAGCAGTCAATATTGTATGCGTCCCTTTAAAATCGCAATAATAATTCCGAACTTCCCGTCTGCCATCTGTAGTATTGTATATATAAGTGATTGCCGAGCTGGCAATATTGTATGCGTCCCATTCAAATCGCACTAATACTGAAGCACTTCCGGCTGTCATCTGTAGTATTGTATATATAAGTGATTGCCGAGATGTCAATATTGTATGCGTCCCATTAAAATGGCACTAATACTGAATAACTTCCGGCTGTCATCTGTAGTATTGTGTATATAAGTGATTGCCGAGATGTGAATATTGTATGCGTCCCTTTCAAATCACACTAATACTGAAGAACTTCCGGCTGTCATTTGTAGTATTGTATATATAAGTGATTTCCGAGATGTCAATATTGTATGCGTCCAATTCAAATCGCACTAATACTGAATAACTTCCCGTCTGCCATCTGTAGTATTGTATATATAAGTGATTGCCGAGCTGTCAATATTGTATGCGTCCCATTCAAATCGCACTAATACTGAAGCACTTCCGGCTGTCATCTGTAGTATTGTATATATAAGTGATTGCCGAGCTGTCAATATTGTACGCGTCCCTTTAAAATCGCAATAATAATTGCGAACTTCCCGTCCGCCATCTGTAGTATTATATATATAAGTGATTGCCGAGCTGTCAATATTGTATGCGTCCCATTAAAATGGCACTAATACTGAATAACTTCCGGCTGTCATCTGTAGTATTGTATATATAAGTGATTGCCGAGCTGTCAATATTGTATGCGTCCCTTCCAAATGGCAATAATAATTCAGAACTTCCCGTCTGCCATCTGTAGTATTGTATATATAAGTGATTTTATATCTGACAATATTGTATGCGTCCCATAAAAATTGCACGAATACTGAATAACTTCCGGCTGCCATCTGTAGTATTGTATATATAATTGATTTGCGATCTGACAATATTTCTTAATTGTCCCATTGAAATCTCCATAATAATGCTGTTCAAAAGTGTGGTTTACGTATATGTTGTATTGTAGTATTGAGTGTTAAAGTTCCTAAAGGGGCGGTACAGTGGTGAATCTGTGATGTGTATGGTTGAATCTTGTAATGACGTCATGATATTATTAACCTGCCTATGTAGTTGTGAAATCCTCATTGTGTTGTTGTATTGTGCTACATTGTTATTGTGTGCTGAATAAAATCTAAATGTGTGCTTTGTGGTTGCGTGATGGGTGATGCGTGTTATGTACATGTACGTATATATTGTGATTGTGTCCCACATATGCTGACTTCTATATAGCGGTCTGGCATTGTTGTTCCTTCCCATAAAGTGACATCTGTAATCTGGTGTAATGATGTTCGTGTTGTACGTAATTCCTAATGGTTTCTGGTGATGGAATCATGATGTTAAAAGTACAGTAAAATCCATATGTTGTGTTTTGTGATTCCTAGAGAGAATGTAATGTGTTTTTCCCCATCATTTGAATGCACATGTATGAGTGAATGTTAAACGTAATGTATGTGCATCCATGACTGATCATGTGTTAAGCCTATGTAGATATGCTGTTGCTGCAAGCATATGAGTTGAATAACTGAAATGCAATAATAAAGGTAAATGAGAGATGTTTCCCATTGTGTAGTGTTTGTGAATCCACAAATGTGTATTGAATTTTATTTTAATTGTAAATGTAATTTTATTGAAATAATAATGTGTTACTAGTGATGGGGATTTGTAGTTGATGTAATCTAAAAGTGTTAAAAAGATTTATGGTGTGGTGAATATTTAATATTAAAAAACATAAGTCCACCATAGGGAAATAGTCATTTCTTGATCTATTTATCATAGCTGGGTCTAACGCATGAAATCATGTATTTTCTAGCGCTGGTATTTGGAGTTTTTCAGTCTACGCTATTTGCGTGCGTTAGGGAAATGAGGGTTTCGCGTGCACGAGCACGTCTTCCCAATAGAAGTCAATGGAGGCTCCAAAGATTTCTATTTTTTTTTTCTAAGACTGGTTTTCCTCGTAAAGTGAGTGACGTCATGATCTTGTGTGAAAAAGTAAATAAATCGTGTTCTTTTTGTAATAAATAAATATTTTGTGTATGTCATGTAGTGTATATTGTTTGTATGCATCGATGAGTGTATGTTTGTGATAATGTTATTCGTTAGATGTAGGTATATGAGGGTCTTTTCCCGTATGTCCATGTAAGTCAATGGGAAAATGGATTTGTGTGGATTTTTTTCAAACACCAGAGATCTCGCAACTTTAATCCTTTGTATTTTAACGAAAAAATAAAAAATAAGAAAAATAAAGATAGTGTTGTGTTTGTATGAGTGTAAGTGTACTTTGTGTAATATTTGTTTTGTGATTCGTGGATGTTTTTTTTTGCGGTATATGTTTACTACTGGGTCTGAGGTGGCGGTAGAAAGGTGAGCGTTAGGTGTATTTTGAGTGGCGGTAAATAAACTCTAAATACCGGAGTGCGTAAGAAACCCGCGTTAGGAGCCTCTAACGCTGGTTTTTATGGATAACGCCGAACTCTAAATCTAGGCCAGAGTGCGCTACAAACAGCTCTACCTATAAACTAAATCAGCAATATTTATGAATCCATTATAAAACAAAATATATTAAAAACTCAATATAGCAAAGTTACTTTATTTCCACAAATAAAAAACACTGAAAATATTATAAGGTGCACCTTTTTTGTTAAAACTATAACAATGGAACAATATTATAATGCACTGTTAACAATTTCATTTGCTGTAGGAACCATAAACTTCAAAATGCTCAAAGGCAGAGATATCTATTTATTCGTTTATCCATATAGATAATTGTATCAATATTGCTTCCAAGTTTGTTTTTGAAATTGAAACTTTTCTTGTAATAATAGTATCAAAAAAGAAAGTCAATATGATATCCTCTTTCTTGTAATATAATTTTATAATGTCTCTTATATATCCAATGAAAGACTTTAAGCGATTAGGTTTTTATACTTTGAATACCCTTTGATCGTTGGTTATTGGAGTATTCTAATTCAGCAGTTAATATTATCCTCTGTTTGCAGATATAAGTTTATCAGCTTGTTGGCCCCAATAAAAAGTAAATTTCACACTCGCCAGTATCCGAAAGGTTTTTTTGAATTGTTTACCTTTCTCCGACTCAGCTCTACTCTTTCGGCGGTGTTGGCGTTTCCAGTTCAGCCGTTACTCTGGCTGTGACGTGTAAATCCTCACGTGACCGTTCTACCGCACCAATGGCCAAGCCGGGTTACAGGTGAGTGTTTTTTCAAAAATGCAATGTGATTCTTTTGGTATTGCAGTTTTCTTACGATAGCACAATGTCCAATATTGGGGTCTCAGTTATCCTTCCCGGTCCTCCGTCACCCACAGTGACAATTACAGGGTTGCTGCTTATCAGGAAAAACCTCCGTTACACAGGCTGGCCAGCTGAACGGATCTGGTCCTGAGTCATCTACGTGTTTCAGCTAAGAAGCTTTTTTCAAGATGAGTTCAATCCTGTATAGCAGTCTTTTATACCGGAGTCCTTAAAGGGAATGTCTTTCTTAAAGGGACAGCAGATAACTTCGTTTTTATTTGACTTTTATTATATTGGTTCTTTATAATTTTGAGCATTAGATATTTTGCTATAGATCTGTTTTATACAATTAAAAACATCAAATCATATTGGATATTTATTTATATGTGCAATTGTTAAAACCCTTGTATTTATTTATTTAATAATTGGTTCCATTCAGTTCATTTTATTGAAAAAAGATTTTTTAAAACAAGAGAAATCTAAATTAAAAGACATAAGAAACATAAATAATATGAAGAAAAATAAAAATAAAAATAGAAAACAAGCTTATTAAAAATATATAAATATATAAATATATAAATATATAATCAGTGCTATTAGACCGTATATTGATTTGCTATTTTTGTTCATCCATATATTAGATTTATAATTTGATTTAAGTTAAGTAAACATACTTATTAGTAGAATGTAGAAAAAAAATCTATATTGAATAAATAATTTTGTTTAATAAAACATTAAAAATCCTTGCTAGAAATTCTTACTAAAAATTAATATTAAAAATTAATATTAAAAATTTTATATTCAGAAGTTGAAAATTAATTTGGGGCTCTTATATCGATAAAACTATCATATCAATAAAATAATAATAAAATACATTCTACAAATACTATCATAATACCATATACGCCAATTATTTACATACCACTTAAGGAATAAGGACATTTTTAGATAAAAGGATTAAGATCTAACTCAGCATTCAGGCCTAAGGAGGTAAGAGCTTTAAAATGGAAAATTAATTCTGCTTCTGTCCTTAAAAGTTTTTTATTTATATCTCCCCACGCCAGTCCTGTTTTATTTTTCTCAGGCCCCAATATTTTAAGCCTTTCGGGTTTTGGTTGTGTTCTTCTTTAAAATGTTTAGAGAGCAAGTGTTTTTCATATCCATTCTCTATGTTTAGTATGTGCTCTCTAATCCTATCCCTCAACATATGTGAGGTCTCTCCCAAATACTGCTTATGGCATAGGCATTCTATTAGATATACAACATTTTTATCACAACACTTTATTAGGTCTCTAATTTTATAATCTTTTTGGGTGACCATTGATTTTACACTGTTTTTTTTGCTGCTATATTTGCAAGCAAACGGCGATGGGCACCAAGTTCACCCCCAGTTATGCAAATCTATTTATGGGATATATAGAAGAAAAATTAATACTAGGATCCCACTGGGAGGTGAACTTGGTGCTCTATCGTCGTTTTCGTAGATGATATAATTTTATTTGGAAAGGGGATAAGGAGATTTTAGATATATTTTTAGAGGATCTTAACAATAATGAATTTGACATTAAACTAACTCATGAAATTAGCACCAGTAGTATTAGTTATCTGGATATAGATATCGAAATTCAGAACAATGAAATTATTACTAAAACACATTTTAAGGAGGTGAATTCTAATGGTTATATCCATAATACTAGCTGTCACTACAAGAAATGGCTAGAAAATATCCCTAAAAACCAATTTTTGCGCATTAGGAAAAATTGCACTAGACAAGAAGATTTTGAAAAACAGGCCACTTATTTGGAAAATAAATTCATGAAGAGAGGTTAAAAGAAGGAGCTTATAAATACTGCTAGAATAGAAGCTAAAGGAAAAAACACAATATGAGCTATTACAAGGTAAAAGGATAAAAAAGTGCAATGATGAGTTTTTAAATATACCTTTTATTACAGATTATAATATTAATCATAATAAATTAAGAGATGTTTTAAATAAGCACTGGCACTTACTTCAACGAGACCCTTTTATTGGTGAATCCCTAACAGATAAACCAAAAATAGTGTTCAAGAAAACGAGAAATTTTAAAAATATTCTGGCACCAAGCACCTTTAAACCCCTAGGAATGAATTCCACTGACGTGGACCTGACCGGACATAAAATAGAAGGAAATTTTCCTTGCATATCTTGCAAAGCTTGCCAATATAGCAGCAAAAAAAACAGTGTAAAATCAACGGTCACCCAAAAAGATTATAAAATTAGAGACCTAATAAAGTGTTGTGATAAAAATGTTGTATATCTAATAGAATGCCCATGCCATAAGCAGTATTTGGGAGAGACCTCACGTATGTTGAGGGATAGGATTAGAGAGCACATACTAAACATAGAGAATGGATATGAAAAACACTTGCTCTCTAAACATTTTAAAGAAGAACACAACCAAAACACGAAATGCTTAAAATATTGGGGCCTGAGAAAAATAAAATAGGACTGGCATGGGGGAGATATAAATAAAAAACCTTTAAGGACAGAAGCAGAATTAATTTTCCATTTTAAAACTCTTACCCCCTTAGGCCTGAATGCTGAGTTAGATCTTAATCCTTTTATCTAAAAATATCCTTATTCCTTAAGTGGTATGTAAATAATTGGTGTATATGGTATTATGATAGTATTTGTAGAATGTATTTTATTATTATTTTATTGATATGATAGTTTTATCGATATAAGAGCCCCAAATTAATTTTCAACTTCTGAATATAAATTTTTTAATATTAATTTTTAATATTAATTTTTAGTAAGAATTTCTAGCAAGGATTTTTAATGTTTTATTAAACAAGATAATTTATTCAATATAGATTTTTTTTCTACATTCTACTAATAAGTATGTTTACTTAACTTAAATCAAATTATAAATCTAATATATGGATGAACAAAAATAGCAAATCAATATACGGTATAATAGCACTGATTATATATCTATATGTTTATATATTTTTAATAAGCTTGTTTTCTATTTTTTTATTTTTTTTTTATTCTTTTTTTATTAAAGAAACACAGGTACAAGGAGATATATATCAGCATTTACAAGGCATAGTTATAAGACATTAAAGAAATGCTACATACTAAACATCTGTATATTAACATTTGTGGTATAGTTGTCATTGAGCATTACAGAAGAAGGTGGTATATTTCTCAAAGGTATATATGCACTATGCAAATCTGAATACAAAGGATTAAGTCTGTATAAAAGAGATCTGAACATTGAGAGGTACATAAAGGACTAGTTGAGTCCCATTTTATACTAAACCTGTGCCTCTTAATTTTTTTTTATATATTAACAACTAAGAACAGAACAAAACATACAACAAAACATACAACAAAACATACAACCAAATATTAACACTGGTGGTATGCCCAAAAGGGTATACTAATTCTCGTTGCAGTAGGTATAACAGGTAATATGCAGCTTTATAGAAGATGGAATATATGTATATGTGGTGCTCACATAGCAAAGAAACCAAGTGACATTCAGTTGTGCATATATACATATACATATACACACATACATACATATACATACATATATACGCATACACGCATACACATACATACACACCCACACATACAAGTCGTTGTAGATGAAACTAATAAAGTGAAACAGCAGGCTTTTATAATATGTGATGAGGTAAGCCAAGGCATGAAAAACCAGATGCATCATTCAATATGAAGAGAAGGGCAGCACTGAAAGAGAATTGGCAGGAATGTTTAAGTAATGCTACTAATGTCTGGGCTATACTGTGGAAACAGAGACTGGGCAATCCCAGTATATTAAACGCAAGTGATGCATGAGACTGCAAATAATTCTAATAAAGTAATACAGCAGGCATCTGCATATAGAGTAAACTGAAGTATATCAGAATAGAAAATACAAATGGCATCCTACAATGTAAAAAAAAAAAAAAAAAGAGGCAGGATTGAGAAATCATTAACAAAATCTATAAGCAATAATACCAATGTCTAGCTTATACTGTGGAAACAAATCAGGAGTTTTAAGCATGGGAAGCTGGGCAACCTCAATATGTTAACCCTAAAGTATTTAACTCTAAGAAAGGGAAACCATATTTTCATACATATACACATAGAAAGCAAAATGAGGTATCAGAGTATAAAATGCAAATTGTTTCATTCAATGTGATGATTGAGACAGCATTGATGGGAAGTGAACAAAATCTGCATTGCTGAATACTTGCTGTTGAATATTCAAAATAAAAATAAAAAAAAAGGATTGCAGGCATATTTTTTTATTTTTGTAAGCAACCTGTCATAAGTCATAAGTGAAATGATGGTGCACTGCCATCTCTTTAAAGCAGTCCCTTATGGAAGTCCCAAACATGAGGGGGGTGAGTTAATACCCTATCTCTGCAAAGGATATCATCCAACTCCTACACGAGCAGGGAGAGGATGAACGCTGCAAACAAAGCATGAGTGAACAGGACATAAACTGCTCCAAGTGTGGAATGAGAAATATATTGCAGCTGTCCCTGAAAAGGGCCTGCAGAGCTTTACATCTTTTCTATGCAGACAGTCTGCCCACATGTTGCTCCACTGAAATGGTTTTGTAAGTTTGTTACACTGAGGGTTCCTCTGAGAGCAGCCAGCTGCTAGTAGCTCAGGAGCTGACATCAGTAAATCAAATAGGCACAAGTCTGTTACATTTAAACTGACCTCATGGCATGTTTCTGCAGTCTTAGGTGGGAGTCTCAGTGATCCAAGTGATATATCCTCTGAGCAGCCGTTATGAGAGTCCAATATGAGAACAGTTAGATTGTCTATTTATGTGTAGTGTGATAGGAGCGCCTAAAGGTGGATTCCTGCTGCTAAAAAAGTTCTTCCCTCAAAGAGAACTAAATGGTGGATAAGAAGAAAAAATGGGGTTTATTTAGCAGCGCTAAAAAAAGCTAGGAAATGATGATACCAGTCTAATTTATGTTTAATACAATCTATTTTATTTAAAAATTCTTATAACACATAAAAACAACAGCAAATGCTTTTCCTAATTAATAAAGGGACGTCTCCCTTATACAACACTTATAAAAACAGACTAGAACCATATAATCCTAGAATTTCAGGTATAAAGGAATTAATTCTATAGATAACATATGGCAAGCAACAAATTTCTAAGATAAATGGTGAATTAAATATTTAAAAGGCACAAATGTATCAATCCTAATAGCTTTACAGTTCTTCAGTAACAAATTCAGTTATAAAGTTACACAGTTACTTTCCTTGGACATATAATTGGCTCAGGTGTGCTGGATAGTTAAAAAGGCAAAAAACAGCCAATATTCTGATTTAGGTGCCAAAGCAATCGTGGTTAATGGAAATGGTTAATTTAACAGATGAATACCTTGATGTCTTTAAAGTTCAGTTTGCGTGTTTTAAAAAACGTAGTGCAAATTAGTGTAGAGGTACCTTAATCTGTCCTGGTTGCAACCGCTGATTATCTTCACTGTGAGGGATTCACAGACTGTTTGTTCCTGGTGCTTCTGATAAGTCACCTGACCTTCTCTTTGATTCAGAGGTCAGGGGTGATGATCCGTTCTGGTGATGTAGTTATCCTTTTTTTTGTTTTCCTTTCTTCTTATAGCCCAAATATTGTTTTCATCTGGGTTCCCTCAGACTTCTTAAGGTTTGAAGAAATCTTTGGTCAGTGTTTAGCAGTAACACCGTATTCCCTGAAGTTACCAAAGGTAGATTTTAACTTGCAGGGTCAGGAGAAAAGTTTAAAGTTGCAGGGTCACACAGCTTTGTGACAGTAGTAAATGAAGTTTAGTAGAGTGTAGCAGGTCCCATTCAACGCGTTTCACCCTTCTGGTGAAACGCGTTGAATGGGACCTGCTACACTCTACTAAACTTCATTTACTACTGTCACAAAGCTGTGTGACCCTGCAACTTTAAACTTTTCTCCTGACCCTGCAAGTTAAAATCTACCTTTGGTAACTTCAGGGAATACGGTGTTACTGCTAAACACTGACCAAAGATTTCTTCAAACCTTAAGAAGTCTGAGGGAACCCAGATGAAAACAATATTTGGGCTATAAGAAGAAAGGAAAACAAAAAAAAGGATAACTACATCACCAGAACGGATCATCACCCCTGACCTCTGAATCAAAGAGAAGGTCAGGTGACTTATCAGAAGCACCAGGAACAAACAGTCTGTGAATCCCTCACAGTGAAGATAATCAGCGGTTGCAACCAGGACAGATTAAGGTACCTCTACACTAATTTGCACTACGTTTTTTAAAACACGCAAACTGAACTTTAAAGACATCAAGGTATTCATCTGTTAAATTAACCATTTCCATTAACCACGATTGCTTTGGCACCTAAATCAGAATATTGGCTGTTTTTTGCCTTTTTAACTATCCAGCACACCTGAGCCAATTATATGTCCAAGGAAAGTAACTGTGTAACTTTATAACTGAATTTGTTACTGAAGAACTGTAAAGCTATTAGGATTGATACATTTGTGCCTTTTAAATATTTAATTCACCATTTATCTTAGAAATTTGTTGCTTGCCATATGTTATCTATAGAATTAATTCCTTTATACCTGAAATTCTAGGATTATATGGTTCTAGTCTGTTTTTATAAGTGTTGTATAAGGGAGACGTCCCTTTATTAATTAGGAAAAGCATTTGCTGTTGTTTTTATGTGTTATAAGAATTTTTAAATAAAATAGATTGTATTAAACATAAATTAGACTGGTATCATCATTTCCTAGCTTTTTTTAGCGCTGCTAAATAAACCCCATTTTTTCTTCTTACCTAACAGTTAGATTGTCAGCATACTTCACATAGCCATGCTGTATTGGGTACTCAGTAATAGAATTTTCCTTGTGATCTTCACACATGGTCATTATTGGTTTGGTGCCTCTCACAACTCCCTGAACTTCCTGGCATAACTCTGAACAGGCAGATAGCAATCTGTCCAGTGAAGGTGTAAACAGCATTGTCAGTTCCTGGATGAGGTTATCTTTGCACATCAGCATGTTGAATCCTACTTTGCATCCAGGATTATAGGAGGCCTCAGCTGCTGTTTATAAGATGGTGTAGGCAGTTTTACTGCTGTCTCTTCTCAGGGGCAAGGGCGTGATGTAGGGGCCCTTCACGCATCAGGTTTCAGCTGCAGCAAGTGCCCGCATAGATTAGGATGCCTTCTCAGCAAGAAAAGTAGCGTGGGTTAGCTGGTGGCAGCGATTAATTGCTTTTTTTAAGAGCTGTTTTGCAGAGCTCTTTCTTCTTGCTGCCACCCGGTTGCTCCGCCCACAGGAAGTTCCAGCTTGTTTTCTATTTTTATTTTTATTTTTCTTCATATTATTTATATTTCTTATGTCTTTTAATTTAGATTTCTCTTGTTTTAAAAAAATCTTTTTTCAATAAAATGAACTGAATGGAACCAATTATTAAATAAATAAATAAATACAAGGGTGTTAACAATTGTACATATAAATAAATATCCAATATGATTTGATGTTTTTAATTGTATAAAACAGATCTATAGCAAAATATCTAATGCTCAAAATTATAAAGGACCAATATAATAAAAGTCAAATAAAAACGAAGATATCTGCTGTCCCTTTAAAAAAAACATTCCCTTTAAGGACTCCGGTATAAAAGACTGCTATACAATATTGAACTCATCTTGAAAAAAGCTTCTTAGCTGAAACACGTAGATGACTCAGGACCAGATCCGTTCAGCTGGCCAGCCTGTGTAACGGAGGTTTTTCCTGATAAGCAGCAACCCTGTAATTGTCACTGTGGGTGGCGGAGGACCAGGAAGGATAACTGAGACCCCAATATTGGACATTGTGCTATCGTAAGAAAACTGCAATTCCAAAAGAATCACATTGCATTTTTGAAAAAACACTCACCGGTAACCCGGCTTGGCCATTGGTGCGGTAGAACGGTCACATGAGGATTTACACGTCACAGCCAGAGTAACGGCTGAACTGGAAACGCCAACACCGCCGAAAGAGTAGAGCTGAGTCGGGGAAAGGTAAACAATTCAAAAAAAACTTTTGGATTCTGGTGAGTGTGAAATTTACTTTTTATTGGGGCCAACAAGCTGATAAACTTATATCCGCAAACAGAGGATAATATTAACTGCTGACTTAGAATACTCCAATAACCAACGATCAAAGGGTATTCAAAGTATAAAAACCTAATCGCTTAAAGTCTTTCATTGCATATATAAGAGACATTATAAAATTATATTACAAGAAAGAGGATATCATATTGACTTTCTTTTTTGATACTATTATTACAAGAAAAGTTTCAATTTAAAAAACAAACTTGGAAGCAATATTGATACAATTATCTATCTGGATAAACGAATAAATAGATATCTCTGCCTTTGAGCATTTTGAAGTTTATGGTTCCTACAGCAAATGAAATTGTTAACAGTGCAATATAATATTGTTCCATTTTTATAGTTTTAACAAAAAAGGTGCACCTTAGAATATTTTGAGTGTTTTTTATTTGTGGAAATAAAGTATAATTGTGTTTATTCATAACTTTGCTATATTGAGTTTTTAATATATTTTGTTTTATAATGGATTCATAAATATTGCTGATTTAGTTTATAGGTAGAGCTGTTTGTAGCGCACTCTGTTTTTTGTATTTTTATTATATTGTAGTGTGGGCCTTGGGAAACCACACATTGTAGAGTTGCATATATCTACCAAAAAGGGTTTATTACTCTGTTTATTTTTTTGGTGTTAAGGTTAGGGTTAGACTTAGATTTAGGGGTTAATAACTTTAATATAGTGGCAGCGACATTGGGGGTGGCAGATTAGGGGTTAATAAATGTAGGTAGGTGGCGGAGATGTTAGGGATGGCAGATTAGGGGTTAATAATATTTAACTAGTGTTTGCGAGGCGGGAGTGCGGCAGTTTAGGGGTTAATATATTTATTATTGTGGCGGCGATGTCTGGTTCGGCAGATTAGTGGTTAAAATTTTTCTTTTAAGGCTCCATGTACTAAGCAGTCAGCGAGCTACCCGCAACAAATCTCGCGTCAAAACTCGCAAACTGATATGTACAAAGCCGTCAATTATGTTAAAACTCGCATCTTTAAAATTGCGAACGTACTTATCCGCCAAACCTCGCTACCTCTCCATTTTTTACTGTAATTAGACACATTTGACCAACAACTCGCCAAAAACGAATGTACTAAAAAATCTATTTGTCGCGTCAATCTCCGCCCCCACCTCGTTATTTTTGCCTCGCCACCTTTTAGGTGGCGGGCAAGGTACAAAACAATAGGAAAGCCACTCTAGACGCCAGTCTATACATATATAAAAGGCAGTAATATCAGCATTGTACTCACATTGTTCATTTCAGCAGCTATGGAGAGAATTCTGTTTTTGTTTATTCTCCGTTTGATGCAAATCCGGGCTAGAAAACAGAATACTGGAAATGTAGCTAATCGATTGGTTAGAAGACGGAGAGTTCGAGTCCCCCGTGTATTCCTTCCACGGGTTGGTTTGCACGGCCTTTCTGACCGAGAGATCATACAAAGATTCTGGCTTGATCGTGAATCGATATTACACCTGTATCGAGAGATTGAAGATCATTTGGAGCCGATGACTGCTCGTTCACAAGCTATTCCGGGACTTCTGAAACTATTAGCTGCATTGCATTTTTTTGCAACAGGCTCCTTTCAGGCAGTTTCTAGCGTCATTATTGGAATGAGACAATCTGCTTTTTCACGCCACTTATCCAAAGTAATAGGGGCTATGATGGTTATTTTTCATCGATATGTTTGTTTGCCATCTACCCCTGAAGAATGGCAATCTATCAAGTCAAATTTCTATAGAATGGCTGGGATGCCCAATGTCCTAGGTGCCATAGACTGTACCCATGTTGCTGTAAGACCACTTCAAGCTCGTGAGGAGATCTATAGGAATAGAAAGCATTTCCATTCCTTGAATGTCCAGATGGTCTGTGACCCCAACATGAGGATTATCAGTGTCCGTTCTAACTTTCCTGGCTCCTGTCATGATTCTTACATCTTAAGGCAGACTGGGTTATACCGGAAGTTCGAGGACGGAAATATGCCTGACGGATGGCTTCTAGGTAAGCATAACTGGCGTCTAATTTGTCTCTCATTTCAATGTACAAAAATTGCGCCCAATTTGTCGACTGTAATCTGTATAGTTTAAATTTGTATTGTATAGTTCTGAATCTTTATAATTATTCTTATATTAATATTTATATTTATTATATCTTCTATTAGGAGATGGAGGGTACTCATGTACAGAATGGCTGTTGACTCCCTATAACAACCCACAGACCAGAAGTCAAGTACGTTTCAATGAAGCTCACCGATCTACCAGGGGGATTATTGAGAGGACTTTCGGTATTTTGAAAATGCGGTTTCGATGTCTTGATCGTTCTGGTGGTGCTATGCAGTATGCACCTGAGAAAGTTGCAAAAATTATATTGGTTTGCTGCATACTGCACAATATTGCAATTAAAAGAGGCTGTCCATTAGAAGATGAAGATCCAATAGATGCTGATGATTTACCAGAAGAAATATGTGTAGAACAAGCTAATAGGCGTGGAAATGCAACAAGGGACATGGTTTCAGAACAATATTTTGAAGATTAAAGTTTCAGTTGATCAATAAAAAACTTTCTTTATTAACTTGTCTCCATTTTTTTTAAGAATTAAGGTTATTAAAAATCACTCATGATAAACAGTTAAATACATAACAGTTGTTGCTCTTCAATTATCAAAGGTTTCAAATAAATAAAGTTTATGATCAAAGTTATTACAGACAATATATTATAGGTAATACATTGTCTTTGTGACATCACACTAGTGTCTACAGCTGCTCTCACTCTTTTACATAATGTGATTAGTGTAATGTAATCCCTCCATAGCTGATGCTAATTCATTGTATTGTGTCATTGAATTGTAGCTGTAACAAGCGACAGTATATTCAACAGTGCTTTATGTTATCAGATAGGATTTTTGAGTTAAAAAAGACTTGCTAATTTGATTTGTTTTATTCTAACCTCAATTTTTAACAGCTACTAGGTTTTCCCATATTCAAATAAATACCTTAAGGGCTTACTCTTAACACTTATTTTCTTAACCTTTATAATATATTTTTCCATTCAAGATTTGTTAAAAGAATAGTGGCATATAGAAAATAATGGCAAATAAATTATTTTATTACAAAATTACAATCTTTAAACATTATATATTAACAATTGTAAACCAAAGTTACTTGTAATACATATAAACACATCTGAAAAAAAAGAAAATGTTTAGAAACAAAATAACAATTGTAAACCAAAATAAATTTTAATACATATAAACACATATAAAACAAAGAAAATGTTTATAAAAAAATAACAATTGTAAACCAAAGTACATTTTAATACATATAAACACATCTTAAAAAAATTAAATGCTTAGAAACAAAATAAAAATTGTAAACCAAAATAAATTTTAATACATATAAACACATCTGAAACAAAGAAAATGTTTAGAAACAAAATAACAATTGTAAACCAAAGTAAATTTTAATACATATCAACACATCTGAAACAAAGAAAATGTATAGAAACCAAATATCATTTGTAATAACTATAAACATCGATGTTTACAAACCTTCATAAAATACATTAATCTACATATACATTATATTTTTTTATATTTTTCGGGGATACATATCTATATCAATGCGCTAATGATTGACATAACGATTAATCACGTCATCGTCAAACATGTCGCGTCCTGAACCTTTTGGTGCTGTTGAATTGGTGATATTAGTTTATGCCATGGATAAATATTTCCCTAAACGGATTGGTGGTGTGAGGGGAGTGAGACAGGAATGCAGAGACAAAATTATATACGAGATGCTGAGAAGAATGCATCGTATTTCAAAAATTAAAAGAACAAGACGACAGTGTCTTAGAAAATATAGTGATTTGAAGAGAAGAGAACCGAAGTACTATAAATCGATTCGAAGATTGATAAGGACATGTAAGTTTCAAAATTATATATGAAATCATTTTTTATAATATAAAAAAAGGGTTTATTTTTGAACTGCGTCATCATTGACGAATCCAGGACAATATTATTTTCTGAGTGTTACTTTGACTATATTAGTATATACAATTGCAAAAAGTTACAAAAGTAAGCATGCAGAACTGAGTTAGTAGATTAAAATTTAACTACTTAAAAGGTTAGAAAACTTAGCATACAAAAAGTTAGTAGAGTAAAATGCTAATTTACTTCTATTATCATTTTTTTCCTCATTATCTTTCTATCTTTATTTGAAAAAGAAGGCATCTAAGCTAAGGAGCCAGCCAATTTTTGGTTGAGCACCATGGACAGCACTTTTTGATTGGTTCTGTCCAATTAGCAAGTACAACACAGTTGGTTCACCAAAAATGGGCTGGCATCTAAACTTACATTCTTGCTTTTCAAATAAAGATACAAAAAGAATGAAGTATAATAGAAAGTTTATTTAAATTGCATGCACTATCTGAATCATGAAACTTAGAAATTGGGTTCTATGTCCCTTTTAATGATTATTATTATTGTTTTAAATAATATATCCTAGGTTTTTGATTTAATAGTTTTCTATCTTTATCTTTGTAATTATGTTCATAGATATTACCATGGAAGACATGGAAAATAGTATGAAAATGGAAGAATTTCAAAATCCTGATAGTGTGCCAATATTTGAAGCCTTGACTTCAGATGATACTCAACCAAGGATAGAAGTTTTACCAACAATGATGGTAGATAAAGGTATGTTTCATACTCAGTAATCTTAAATCTAAGAAAATCAAATTTTTAACTAATACATATTGTATATTTCAAATAGGAGTTGGCTCAGATGAAAGCTTTAAAGGAGTGGACATAAGTGTAGAAGCTAATATAGTAGATAACCTAGATAACAGCACATCAGGAGGTAATATTTGTGATGAAAAACCCTATCATACATTGAATATGTATATGAAAATTGAATTAAAATTTGCTTTGCATTTATTTTTCTACAGATTTATCTTCAACATCAACTATTGAAACTGCAGACAAAAGTACTCAGAGTTGTCTTGAAGATCATGTTAAACAAAAAATTTCTAAAATTAGGGCAACTTTGTGAATGTTAATGGAGCAAGTAGATTTTTTATACCGTAAATATGTTATTTGATTTCATTTTTTGTTTTGTCATGATGATTGTCAGAAGAATGACAATTAATAACAGAGAAAAACGTTTGTGTTGAAGAATCAAAACTTATTTTGAATTTATGTAAATAAACTTTTTTTTTGGGCTTAAAAAAATTTGTCTTTATTAAATAATAACATTTTAAACTTAAAGAACACAAAAAATAACTTATTAAACAATATATCGATGAAAAAAAATGAACAGTGACTAATATAGTGTTATAAATAATAAATTAAATGTTCACTCCAGACGTGGCCTCTTTGGGTCTGTTGTACCCTCCCTTTCACTGACAATAGCCAACAGAGATTGTAATGTCCTTTCACTGATGGTTAAAGCTCTGTTAATTTGCTGGTTTTTCTCTTCATCCATCCGCCTCTGCCACTGGAACATTTCTCTTTGCAGCTGTAATTTCTGCATTTCAATCTCATTCCTTTGCATTTCTATTTCAACATTTTTTTCGGACAGAGCAGCCCAGCGGTCAATATTAGTGTTAATCATATTTTGCATTTCTCTGTGGTCCTCTCTGTATTGCCTTGCAAGTGTCAACATTTCCCTCAATCCAACATCGGCCAATAGTCCTTCTGCCGGTGTATTGTCAATATTTAGACCACCTGTTTGCTGTGCAATTGGTGGTGCCTGTGTTTCAACAGGTTCCTCAAGGTTTTCCGGTGTGTGAATTTCATCTGGTTGCGCATCTCCAAAATCTTCAAGAATATCTGGAGTCTCACTTCCATCATGCCCTCCTGGTGGTTCATCTTGAATGGGATTTTCCACTATCGGCATGAGATTGATAGTGATCTCCCTTGATGAGTTTTCTTCTTCTAGATCAAGACATAACACATTGTTAGTAAATAAAAATAAAATGTTCTAAAAACACTTGCAGAAATAGAATAGAAGGAGAGAGCAGATACAACCGTCATACACCAATTTAAGTTATATTATATATATATATACATATGTGATACATACCATCAAATAATGGAGATGAATGTCCAGTCAATCGCTGGAAAAGACATCCCAAATCACCTATTAAAAAATAAATAACATAAAAATAAATAAATAAATAAAATAAAAAGGTTTTTTAGTCAATGTAACCATATATTCAAACGCTATTACATTCAGTGAAATTTCTATTTTGAAAATTATTAATGGAAATGTACTTTGCAATTAACTGGCCACTGAAGCAAAACTAATATTTTAGCATGGAATTTCAATCAACTTTCTTATGTAATACTATGATCAATTCTCAAAAAGAAAATAATGATACATTTTAAAACCATTAGAAAGTTGCTTAAAATTGCATGCATGCTCTACACAAATACTCATTTAAAAAAAATTTGTACAGTGTCCCTTTCATGAAAATCTATGATCATTGCTATTTGTCCTTCAAATTACATTCCATCTGTAAAAGATCTCGAACTAGAATATGTCAATAATGACATTTGACATTTAAAAAAAAAATAAAAAATAAAAAAAATTGAGAGATAAAAGAGATAAAACACACAACATTGAAATTATTCATTTGTAAAGTACTTACCAGTTGCTCTACCAATACCAGTTTCTGGAGTGCTGGTCCTTAGATCAGGAAGTGTGTCCGCCGAGGAAGTTGTGTGTGTAACATTAGATGTGGAGCGTATTAATTGTCCATGTGTAAAACTGGCCGAAGGTCTGGAAACAGCTGAACTGGGTGGTCTGTAAACCGCAGAAGATGAAGTAGAACAAGTGGGCACTTCGTTACTCCTCACAGGCTCTGCTTGTGTTGTTGGCGTCGCTTTAAAAAAAAAAAAAAATACGTTAGGTTTATTTTTATTTCTAGTTGAAACTGAAAGCTAAAAGTGTTAATAATAATAATTACAGCAGTGAATGCAGGCTCAATCATTAAAGGGACATGCCAACCACCTTTTTTTTTATTTGGAAAGAGAATGCAGTTATAAACATCTTTATAATTTACTTATATTAGCTAATTTGTTTTATTCTCTTGATATTCTTTGTTGAAAAGCATTTGATTGCTGCACAAAGAAGCCTCGTGTGATTGGCTCAACATGTGTATTTATTTTTCTTCAACTAAGAATATCTAGAAAATGAAGCCAAAGAAATAATGGAAGTAATTTGTAATGTTGTTTAAATTTCAATTCTCTATCTGAATCATTAAAAAAAGATTTTGGGTTTAGTGGCCCTTTAAAGGGACATGAACAAATATAATTTCCTTTACAAATTGCATAAGAAAATGCTTTTTCAAAAATATTTAATTGTATTATGTTTTTGCCTTCATTGGATTTTTATACTTTGATGAAAAGCAAATCTATACAGGCACAGTAAATGATCATTGGTTGATGCACATAGATGGTTCATGTGACTGCGTCAACTATGTGCATAGCTATATCTGAAAAAAGTATATGTTTATAAAGCGGAGAACAATTTTGAAAGATCTTAAAAATAATATTCTATAGTCAAATAACGCAACATGGAAGTCAATAGATCAGAAATGTAAGAAGGCATGTGATCTGGGGTTAGTCTCATGATTAATGTCGGACATACAACAATATTATTTTAATAGTTTCAAATTACATTATTTCTATTGTCATTATCTCTTTAAGGTTTCTATGCAATACTGGTTTGAAAATAAACACATGGGTGTTATCTTTAGGGATCACTATATTAATAATCAACAAATATTTAGTTCCGTTAGACCTTTAAAAAAAAGGCAGTATAACAACCCTATTATTGTACAATCCCTTATACATATATGCGACATAAATGATTACAGTATTTGGGGCCTAAATGGCTTGTACAATCCCTTATACATATATGCGACATAAATGATTACAGTATTTGGGGCCTAAATGGCTTGTACAATCCCTTATACATATATGCGACATAAATGATTACAGTATTTGAGGCCTAAATGGCCTATATAGATTCGGATACTGAAGCGTAAGAAGTCAGATAATGTTATTTTAAAGAAATATATATTGGAGACAATGACCTATCATAATTTAAAAAAAAACATTTACGTCAACTATGTTGTACATTTACCTCTTAAATCACTGTCACAATCATCCGTTATGCCAGTGATGATCTCTGGTCCCAGACTCTGAACAAGCTTCTGCTCATAATCATTGAGGTCTGCCACATATGCTGGTCCACCTCCGGTAGCACGTGCCGAATTTTTTTCTCTGGCCAATTTAGCTTTGGCGAAGCGTTTAATGTCGTTGTAACGCTTCTTCAGCTGATCGACATCCTTTTTTCCTGGACCCTGGGCACTAACAGCGTCGCTGATCCTTTGCCAGATCTGCTTCCTCCTAGAAAAATTTGTCTGTTTGACACGACATCCAAACAAATAATCATAAGAGTCAATAATCATGTCAATCAAAACAACGTTTTGCTGATGAGAAAAGTGAGGATTCTTGGATTTTGAAGCGGTTTCAGATCCAGATGAAGCCATATCGAAATTGTAAATAAAGATCACAAAAATGAGCGCTCTGTAATTACTCTCCAAAAAATTTGGAACAATAATAAAGTTGTTTAGAAAAGTTGTACATTTATAGGAGCAAAATTCTATTCCCGCGACTACTATGATGTTCATGACACCTTACATGTCACGTGTTAACAATTGGCCAGACAATTCAACTGAAAGTTAAGTACATCAGCTTAGTCGCGGCGAGCGAGGCGTCAAATTTATCAATATTCCGCCACTGCTCGCGGCGGGCTAGACGTGTCTATTTATTGTGGGATTATTAGTACATAGCTACAGCGGACACCATTTCGCCCGCGGCGAGTAACGGCGAGTTTAGCCGCGTCTAAAATGACGGATGAATTGACGGCTTAGTACATAGAGCCCTTAGTGTTTGTGATGTGGGAGGGCCTCGGTTTAGGGGTTAATAGATCGTTTATGGGTGTTAGTGTACTTTTTAGCACTTTAGTTAAGCACAGCGTTGTAGTGTAAAACTCTTAACTACTGACTTTAAAATGCGGTACCAGTCCTGACAGGAGAGGGTCTACTGCTCACTTTTTGGCAGACTCGTAATAGAGGCGCTATGCAAGTCCCATTGAAAAAAGAGGATACGCAATTTCCATAAGTGGATTTGTGGTATTTCCAAGTCTGGCCAAAGTGAGTGGTACACTTGTACCTGCAAAACTCGTAATACCAGCGGGCGTTAAAAAAGCAGCGTTAGGACCGGCTAATGCTGCTTTTTAAGCCTAATGCAAAAACTCGTAATCTAGCCGATTGAGATTAACAACTATTCATGTGCGCTAACCCGAAAGTGTTAGAACCCCATCTGCTTTACGCATATTTTACTGAATTATATATACTGAATTATTATTGAATATATACAATAAACTGTATATATGATAATGTTAATGTAATATAGATATCTATATAGCTTTAGGAATAGTTATGCACATATAGGTTTATACAGATATATATATCATATATGTATTTACAATAAAAATTGCGTTATCCTGTAAGTGAAGAATATAAGAATGTGAAATATGTACAGAAAATATACATAAATACATAAATAGATCTGTACACACATCTATACAGATATAAATGCATACATACACATATTAAGACATGTATATATATATATATATATATATATATATATATATATATATATATATATATATGTTTATATACAATATAGTTATTTGCAGTCAAACACATTGACATATACCATATATCTTTTAAACCTTATAACTTTTTTAACCCCTTAAAGACAAGGCCATTTTTCAATTTCTTTTCTTTAAGGACCAGGGCCATTTTTACATGTCTGCGGTGTTTGTGTTTAGCTGTAATTTTCCTCTTACTCATTTACTGTACCCACACATATTATATACTGGTTTTCTTGCCATTAAATGGACTTTCTAAAGATACCACTTTTTTATCATATCTTATAATTTGCTATACTTTTTTTTATAAAATATGAGAAAAAAATCGAAAAAAAACACAATTTTTCTAACTTTGACCCCCAAAATCTTACACATCTACAACCACCAAAAAACAACCATGCTAAATAGTTTCTACATTTTGTCCTGAGTTTATAAACCCAATGTTTACATGTGCTTTGCTTTTTTTGCAAGTTATAAGGCAATAAATACAATTAGCATTTTGCTATTTCCAAACCATTTTTTTTTTCAAAATTAGAGATAGTTACCTTGGATCACTGATATCTGTCAGGAATCCCTGAATATTCCTTTACATGTAATAATATTATTCAGGAATAATATTAAATACATGTAATTAGTGATGTCGCGAACTGTTCGCCGGAGAACAGTTCCCGGCGAACATAGCTTGTTCGCGTTCGCTGCTGCGGCGAACATATGCGATGTTCGATTCGCCCCCTATGTGTCATCATTGAGGAAATTTTGACCCTGTATCTCACAGCCTTCTGACACATTTGAGCCAATCAGCAGTAGACACTCCCTCACAGACCCTCCCAGCTCCTTGGCAGCAGCCATTTTAGATTCATTACGATCTTGCTTTCTTAGTGAGAGGAGCTTTAGTGTTGCTGCTGCTGCTGACATTATAGGGAAATAGATAGCTAGGCTAGTGTATTTAGTGTCCACTACAGTCCTGAAGGACTCATCTAATCTCTGCTGTAAGGACAGCACCCCAAAAAGCCCTTTTTAGGGCTATAACTTCAGTCGTTTTTTTTTTTTTTATTTGTAATTTTATTTGCATTTGCCTGGCTTTCAACCTCTGTGTGAGGCTCACAGCATATACTGTGATTAGTGCCACCACTGATATCTGCTTAACATTAGTGTAAATTTAACAAACAAAACTTTTAAATCATTTTGCTAGTGTAATCTAATTTCATTTTCTATCAGGCCTGTGTCTCAGGCTCACACAGCATATACTGTGGTTAATTGCTCTGTGCCAGCCACCACTCATATCTGCTTAACATTAGTGTAAATTTAAACAACAAAACTTTTAAATCATTTTGCTAGTGTAATCTAATTTCATTTTCTATCAGGCCTGTGTGTCAGGCTTACACAGCATACACTGTGGTTAATTACTGTGCCAGCCACCACTCATATCTGCTTAACATTATTGTAAAAATTTTTAAAAAAATCTTTTAAATCATTTTGCTAGTGTAATCTAATTTCATTTTCCATCAGGCCCGTGTGTCAGGCCTACACCATATAGTGTGATTAATAGCTCTTTTTTCCACCACTAATATCTGGTGTAACATTAGTGTAAATTATTTTTTAATTTTTTTTTTTACATTAGTCCTCTTCTAGTGTTATTTAATTTTAGTTGCCTGGCCAGCCTGGCTGCCATTAGTGCCAGCCTGTGTGTCAGGCTGCCAGCATATACTGTGCCTACTTCCATCCTCAGTGCTAGTCCACCACTCCTATCTGGTGTAACATTAGTTTAAATTTTGTAAAAAAAACTTTTACATCAGTCTTCTCAGTCTTCTAGTGTTATTTAATTTTAGTTGCCAGGCCAGCCTGCACTAGTGCCAGCCTGTGTGTCAGGCTGCCAGCACATACTGTGCCTACTTTATCCTGAGTGCCATCACTCCTATCTGTTGTAACATTAGTGTAACTTTTTTAAAAAAAAACTTTTACATCAGTCTGCTATTGTTATTTAATTGCAGTTGCCTGTCTGCCAGCGTGTGTGCCAGGCCCACTTTCCAACTAGTGCCACGAATCATATTTGTTATAACAGTAGTGTAAATATTTTAAATAAAAACTTTTTTGACTGAGAAACATCAGTCATCTAGTGTAATCTAATTGCAGTTGCCTGCCTGCCAGCGTGTGTGCCAGGCCCACTTGCCAACTAGTGCCACCAATCATATTTGTTATAACAGTATTGTAAATATTTAAAATAAAAACTTTTTTGACTGAGAAACATCAGTCATCTAGTGTAATCTAATTGCAGTTGCCTGCCTGC
Organism: Bombina bombina; assembly: GCF_027579735.1. Lineage (NCBI taxonomy): Eukaryota > Metazoa > Chordata > Amphibia > Anura > Bombinatoridae > Bombina > Bombina bombina. The sequence goes on along the minus strand of NC_069501.1, from coordinate 906,690,912 downwards.
CAGCGTGTGTGCCAGGCCCACTTGCCAACTATTGCCACCAATCATATTTGTTATAACAGTATTGTAAATATTTAAAATAAAAACTTTTTTGACTGAGAAACATCAGTCATCTAGTGTAATCTAATTACAGTTGCCTTCCTCCTAGCGTGTGTGCCAGGCCCACTTGCCAACTAGTGCCACAAATCATATTTGTTATAACAGTAGTGTAAATATTTAAAAAAAAATATGTTTTGACTGTGAAACATCAGTCTGCTAGTGTAATCTAATTGAAGTTGCCTTCAATGTATCTATCTATCAAATCTATCTATCTCTTGGTTGTGCAAATGGACTGTTTGTGGATGTTTGCGGTGCGTTACATGGGGAGTTTGGTCTGTCACTGTGAAGCGGGCGTAACCCTTACACTACCTGATCGATACAACATCATACCTGATGTTTTAAAGCATGTTATTCCAAACAATTTAGGAATGTTAGGTGATTTAGGCCCTTTATGGGTTAAAACCAGACTCTGCATCAACTATGTAATTTTCCGTGGGAGTTTTGCCATGTATCCCCCCTCCGGCATGCCACAGTCCATGTGTTAGTCCCCTTGAAACAACTTTTCCATCACTATTGTGGCCAGAAAGAGTCCTTGTGGGTTTTAAAGTTCACCTGCCTTTTGAAGTCAATGGCGGTTCGCCCGGTTCGCCGGTTCGCGAACATTTGCGGAAGTTCGAGTCCGCCATTCGCGAACCACAATTGTCACCGCCATTCTTAAGTACTGGCAGAAAGCCAGTACGAAAATAAAAGACTTTTTTTTTTAAAAGCATTTTTTTTTAAATACATTCATAGTTTCTGCAGTGTAGGTTCCTCCCTAACCCCCCAACCTCCACGATCCCCCCAAAACAGCTCTCTTAACCTCCCCCCTCTTCCTATTTGTGGCCATTTTAGGTACTGGCAGCTGCCTGCCAGTACCTAATCTCTTAAAAAAATGTGCTTTTTTAATTTATTTTTTAATTTATCCCCATTTTTTCATAGTGTAGCTCCCCCCCCCTCAATATAGTACCCCCTACCCCTCCTAGATCCCCTTTACAAAGGAATATTTCCGATCTCCCTCCTTCCTCCTCCCTCTCCCTCTCCCATAGAAGTACTATTGATCGTGCACAACCCTTGTGCACATGCGCGCCCCTCATGCACGCGCACGCTCCCGCCCACCTTGACGGAACTAGTCCACCCACCTCCCTGCAGCTGCTCCCACCCACCAACGATCGGCACCATCGCTGGTCGATGCAGAGAGGGTCACAGAGTGGCCCTCTCTGCATTGGTGTGCCAAAAAAGGTATTGCAGTGATGTCTCAATATCGAGGCATCACAGCAATACCTTGAAAGCGGCTGGAAGCAATCAGGATTGCTTCCAGCTGCTTTAAACTGCTAACGACATACAGGGTACGTCACTGGTCTTTAAAGACCAGTTTGTGTATGACATACCATGTACGACGTGTGTCGTTAAGGGGTTAAATAAATAATTTTTATGAGATGATTTTTATGTAAGTGCAACTTTAATTTAGAATGTATTTATGTTGTTTTCAGTGCAACTATTTTTAATGCACAACCTTTACATGAGGGTTTCAGTTGCAATAACCCGACAAGTTTAAATTTGATTGCGCTCTTGCGATTACATTTACTTTTAACTTGCAATATGCACACTATTTCTGATGTGCACAAAAACCCGATATTGCTCGTGGGCAAGAGCTAGCAGGCCACTTGTAATCTAGCCCATAAAATGTATTGATGTGTAGGTACAATAAAAAGCATTGGCGTCAGTTGGGATGCTTACTTGTGAATATGTGTAACTACAACAAAAAGTAGGAAGATGATGAAAGGCTAAATCACAGCTATTTATACAGAGATCAATGGGTCCTTGGATTAATGGAGGTGGATTTTCTTGGAAACTCAATGCCATATCTAAAAATAAAACATGCAGCACTAGCATACAAATGGCAATCAAATAACCATAATCGTTGTACTCACAGTGTTACCAGAAGATATCCTCTCAAAACTGTAGGTGCATATCCAAGATATGATGCCGTTCATGAAGAAAAGACCTCCTTGAGCAAGCAGTGGATCCAGTTCTCACTCTTAAAAGAGCCTGTGATGTCATTAAAAGGCTCTTCGTATCTCAGCTAACGGTCTCTGCTCTTCCAGGCCAAAAGTGGGATATGATTGGGAATTAAGGCCACTGAATGGTGTGCATTATAATAATGACATGACAATGTCCATAATTCCATACAAAGCAGGATTGCATATTTTAAAAATCCATATGTATTTAAAAGGGCTATAAAGCATAATAATAAAACAGAACGTCATGGAGTAAAATCACTGAGCCAGCCATCCGCACTGACTTAGAAGTTAACATTCTTGCCACCCCCTGCTGCCCCACAAATCTGCTGTCCTAGACACAGACCTTATTTGCCTGAGCCATAATACACCTCTGCATGCTACATCTAGACCATGAAAGTTTAATTTTGACTTTAATGGATTACATTATTAATATTTTGGTTTATAGACTTGCTTCCTTTACAAAACTAAACATGAAATCCAATATGTGTTGCTAAATAGCTACTGTTACTACTAATACTACTACTACTGATGTTATTTCCCAGATGGACATTGTGCATCTTTTAATATTTTTAAATAAAACATATTTTATATGGATCTGTTGTTTGGAGACAGACAGTTATAACTAAAATAAAACCAGGGCCATAGTAGCAGATTTGGGGGAGGCAATCAACAACTTTTTAATGTAATAATATGAAGCAAAATGTAATCAATTTGCTGGCCAGATACCTAAGAAAGTGATTAACCCCATTCCAGATAGATACTAATAGCAGTGAGTAACCTCTTTGGTGGCAAGCCATTAATTTGTTAATTAATTGTCAGTTTAGATATGTAGACTTGTGATTAACATTGCAGTGAGTTAAGTGTTACACTGAAGCTCAATCCAAAATACTGCTGTAAAATTAAAAAAATTAAACTATTATAATTAATATTATAGTACAGAACTACATGAAGAGCTCCACTACTTGCACACCATCGGCTTAGCACCAATGACCCCATAGAAGTTTATTATGTGAGGGATACAGCAAACGTGTGCAATCTGACATGAAGATATTAGCACACCCTAGACCAACACTTGAGTAGTACAAAGTAACTTTGGACTTGTAATATGAGTGCACAAATAGAAGCCCTATTGATGTGTTTGAGCAATGTCAACAAACAAAAGTGCTAATATTTTGCACACCAATTGTAATCTAGCCCTTAATGTGTTAATGACAGAGATCAATTTTACATGCTGGAGTTCATTTAATTGTTTATAAACTATCCCTTTACCATTATTTTGACATTTGAAGTATGTGTTTTTACTGCCGTTTACACTAAAAAATTGCAATACTGCAGTACTGGCTATAAAAATAATTCTAAACCAGAGGCATCAGAAGAATTCAGCCTTCCAGTCAGGGTGGGAGAGAAGCCCAGTCCATTTGAAATTGTGTTCCTGCTGCTACATTTAATACAATGAATGCATATCAGCTGCTTGACTAAGTACATTGTCCTTTTAATGGAGAACAGTATGGGATCATAGTAGAAATGCAAGTTTGGAATAGCAGCAAACAATGATATCCCTTAAAGCATTCTAGTAGTGTATGTCCAAAGTAATTTACGGGCAAACAGCCAAAATATTAATTGAATCAACAGAACACATTTGTCTATTACATGACCAACATTTTGTAAATCTGCTTGTCATGTGATCGTGGACTATCACCACCAAGAAACAAATTAATTTATCAGGTAAGCATACATTTTTCTTTCTTTCATAAGGTGGTGAAAGTCCACAAGCTATTACTCCTGGGAACTAATACCCAAGCTGTGGATCCACAAGTCATTGGGTGGGACAAAACCATATATTAATGCAGACACCTAAATACTAGACACTGCTGACTGAAGGACATTCCTACAATACACATCAAAATAGTAGAGATTTGGGGGGGTGGAGCAAGCTCTCAAACTGGACGGTCGCATGCTACTATAGTTCCAGCCATATATTACAATTAACTATAAATCTGACCGCTTGGTTCAGCTCAATTCCTGTAATTATTGTGACTAATGATTCATAGAACCGGAATACGTAGCCCAGAGATTGAGGGACATTGGCAAGTAAAGAAAACCCACATTTTTCATGGCGCTTTATGTCAGGACTTATGAGGAGCGGGCATCTTTCAGCCCATGTGAAGGCCTAATGTTGTCGATGCCTAGCTGTGAGAGGAGACTGATAGACATCTTAAATAACTTTGTATGATCACCCCACGGAACTATTTAAACAGCTTGAAGTTCAGATATGGGAACCGACATGAGGCCAATGAGACACATCTCACTACAGAAATTATGAGGGTAAGCAATAAGCCTACTAGACATTCAGAGCTTATGCCATCTTCGGATGACCCAGCTATGGTACTTGTTAATAGAATAGCATGGCCGTACAGAGAAAACCAGCAAAATGACCAGATGGATGAAGCACCTATCTGGTATGAATGCCCTCTTATAGCTGGCGTGACCATGGAACTCTGTAGTGATGAAGACAGAAATATGAAGGGAAGCCCTATAGCTGAGATTTACTTGATCATACAGAAAACTTCTGGTCCACTCCAATCTTATGCTGTGCCCTCAGGGATATATTTCACATCTTCTCTGGAAGCGGACGGTATCATCCATGCTATGAAGCAAATCTTCTCTACCTACCTATATAGACGATCGTGGTTGCCTACCACAGCAGAGAGTAAACGGCATCCGAGATGTGGAATAGGTTAAACGAGCATACCGGAAGAGTTGCATATCTGGTTAAGCTCTTTAATACAAGACTTATGCTACCTTTTTGGAATACTAAATGAAGAATCTGTGGACTTGAAACCTTAAGTCTATGGCGTAGATTGTTCAGTTTATAGTTCAGTAATTATTAGTTAAACACCCAATATGTTAGTTGACTTGTGTTTCAAGCCTGCAGTTGGGACTCCTATGACACTTTAGCATTGACAAGATTCAACAGTTAATGTATTCGCTATATATAATTTTTAACTGTAGTATGCTGAAGCTTCCCTTTATTTCTTAGAAATGCTAAGGGAAATGTCTTCAATATACCTTAGTTGGTATTTATGTATTATACCTAGTCTGGTCACACTCCTCTCTAAATAATTTTGTTTTAGAAAGCTATATTGTTCCCTTAAAGGTTAAAGTAGACCTGGCCTAAAGCTGATTTTAAATAACCAACCACAACCTGATCACTATGGTAACTGCTATCCTTTATCTGGATATAACCCCTAAGGTCCCTTATTACACAAATTCAGCCTAAGTGTTCCATACATGGCCACTATTTTGGGGTCTGCTTTGTATCTTAACTGCTAATATAAGAGAACTTATTGCTTGTTATTATAAAAGAAGCCTGTTAGAACTGTATAAATGGTACACAAACAGATCACTCAATTTCTATTTTCAGGTTAAAAGGTTTTTTGTTAGTGCAAAATTATACCCTATACTTGTTGGAATGATGTGTCTTTCAGTGATTTACGTTTATTGTGGATCTGCACACAGTGGATCTTGCCTCCACTACGTACCAGACAATATAATCAAATTTAGTTACTGAGTTTGCATTATTTTTACAATATTTTGAGAACTATGATGGCTATTAACTGGATCTAAAGGTCTCCCTAGTTCTATATTAATTTACAGCCTCTGGCTGAAAATAATGTTTGCTGGAAAGTTTAGGAGCAGGCACAGCTATGTCATACATGAGAATGTTACTAATGTTTCTAATTTGTGCACCGTCTATATTTCTTAGAGCCTTTTGTACAGTACAGCAATATACAATGGGCTACCAGGTCCTTATCTTTTACTCAACTGTTATAACTGTTTGTGCAGTACTGCTTGGTCATTTTGGTATTTCTCAAGGATGAGGATGTGCTGTCTGTGGCCGAGACGGCATGTCTGTATTTATCCATATGCTGTTTCACCTTGTTATAAGGCTAAAACTGCATCATTTATAGTTGTAAAGCGTCCAATCAGTGCTGTGATATTCGACTCCTAGACAACCTGATCCCCAGCCTATTCTGGTTGGTTGCGGGTTAATCTTTTGGTAAAGATAGAAGACAAGGCTGTCCACTCTATATCCTTCATCCTTCCAAGACATACATCTCCCACTTTCAGAAGCACTATAGCAATTATTTACTTACAGGTTCCGTTATGTTTTATTCCATGTCTGCAAACTCCGCCTCCCACATGCCGCTTATTGGGTAAGCATAAGAAAATGCATCTTTAGAAAATTTCATTTTTCAGCTAAGATAATGGTGTGGTCTTCAGTGCCTCTTTATAGCGAATAAAAGAATAGAACGGTATCTCCCTTCACCCTTTCCCACTTTGTGAGATAGAATGGGTCATATCCAATACCCCTTTTCTGTCTCCATCCAGTGGTGACAGCAGTCCCTGAGGGGAGATACAACACATATCACATATCACAAACCATATTGGTTTAGTGGTGACATAATTCCAGTGGGGCAATACAGCTATACATTATATGGTCAAAACTAGAGGCATAGATCTTAGTTCTCCTTACAATGCTATATATACTCTTTACCAACCCTGCCTTGAAATTAAGAAGACAAATAGACAGTGTCCCAAAAAGTATACACCTATAGGCCTCTAGTTATCAAGCCGTCAACCTCAAATACGCTGGAATTCCGCAGCGTATTTGTGGCGAGGCTGATTTGCCTAAGTTATCAAGCCCTACACACCAGCAAAAGTAGAATATAGTGACGTAAGCTTTGATCCGCCGGACTCAGTCCGACACAGATCGATGCTTACATCACTCCAGATGTTCCGAATGCAAGTTCGGCACAATCTGACTACTTTTGGTAGTTATCAAACTACTACCAGGTACGCTCGCCACTATTCTGGGCCAGCGTACCTGGATTTCAATCCGCCGCCCTGGAGGCGCCGGATCCCATAGGAATCAATGGGAGTCTGACCATAGCGAAAGCTCATGTTTGCTGCTGCCCGATATCCCATTGATTTCTATGGGAGATGTCTGCACCTAACACCCTAACATGTACCCCAAGTCTAAACACCCCTAATCTGCCCCCCCTACACCGCTGCAACTAAATAAAGTTATTACCCCCTAAACCGCCGCTTCCGGAGCCCACCGCAACTATAATAAATATGTTAACCCCTAAACCGCCGCTCCCGGACCCCGCCGCCACCTACATAATACCTATTAACCCCTATCCTGCCCCCCTATACTGCCGCCACCTATAATAAATTTATTAACCCCTATCCTGCACCCCTACACCGCCACCACTGTAATAAAATTATTAACCCCTAAAGCTAAGTCTAACACTAACCCTAACACCCCCTAACTTAAATATTAATTAAATAAATCTAAATAATAATACTCTTATTAACTAAATTAATCCTATTTAGAACTAAATACTTACCTATAAAATAAACCCTAATATAGCTACAATATAATTAATAATTGCATTGTAGCTATTTTAGGATTTATTTTTATTTTACAGGCAACTTTGTATATATTTTAACTAGGTACAATAGCTATTAAATAGTTATTAACTATTTAATAGCTACCTAGTTAAAATAATTACAAAATTACCTGTAAAATAAATCCTAACCTAAGTTACAATTAAACCTAACACTACACTATCATTAAATTAATTAAATAAATTAGCTACCAATACCTACAATTAAATAAAATTAAATAAACTAAACTAAATTACAAAAAAACCCCACTAAATTACAGAAAATTAAAAAAATATTACAAGAATTTTAAACTAATTACACCTAATCTAATCCCCCTAATAAAATAAAAAAAAACCCAAATAATAAAAGTCCCTAACCTATTCTACATTAAAAAAATACAACCCCCCCAACATTAAAACCCACCACCCACATACCCCTCCTCTAACCCACCCAAACCCCCCTTAAAAAAACCTAACACTAACCCCCTGAAGATCTCCCTACCTTGAGTCGTCTTCACCCAGCCAGGCAGAAGTCTTCATCCGATGGGGCAGAAGAGGACATCCAGACCGGCGGAAGTCTTCATCCTATCCGGGCAGAAGAGGGCATCCGGACCGGCAGACATCTTTATCCAAGCACCATCTTCTATCTTCATCCATCCGACGAGGAGCGGCTCCATCTTCAAAACCTCTGGCGCGGAACATCTTTCTTCACCGACGACTACCCGGCGAATTAAGGTTCCTTTAAATGACGTCATGCAAGATGGTGTCCCTTGAATTCCGGTTGGCTGATAGGATTCTATCAGCCAATCGGAATTAAGGTAGGAAAAATCTGATTGGCTGATGCAATCAGCCAATCAGATTGAAGTTCAATACGATTGGCTGATCCAATGTGTAGGGGGGGCTAATCTGCCCCCCCTACACCGCTGCCACCTACATAAAGTTATTAACCCCTAATCTGCCCCCCTACACCGCCGCCATTATATTAAATTTATTAATCCCTAAACCTAAGTCTAAAACTAACCCTAACACCCACTAACTTAAATATAAATTAAAAAAATCTAAATAAATATTCCTATCATTAAATAAATTATTCATATTTAAAACTAAATACTTACCTATAAAATAAACCCTAAGCTAGCTACAATATAAGTAATAGTTACATTGTAGCTATCTTAGGGATTATTTTTATTTTACAGGCACGTTTGTATTTATTTTAACTAGGTACAATAATTATTAAATAGTTATTAACTATTTAATAAATTCCTAGTTAAAATAAATACAAAAATATACCTGAAAAATAAAACCTAACCTACGTTACAATTACACCTAACACTACACTATAATTAAATTAATTCCCTAAACTAAATACAATTAAATACAATTAAATAAAATTATCTAAAGTACAAAAAATAAAAACACAAAATTACAGAAAAAAAAACAAATTACAAGATTTTTAAACTAATTACACCTAATCTAATCCCCTTAACAAAATAAAAAAGCCCCCCCCCCCCCCCAAAATAAAAAAGCCCTACCCTACACTAAATTACAAATAGCCCTTAAAAGGGCCTTTTGCTGGGTGTTGCCCCAAAGTAATCAGCTCTTTTACTTGTAAAAAAATTTACAAACCCCACCCAACATTAAAACCCACCACCCACACAACCAACCATACTCTAAAACCCAGCCAATCCCCCCTTAAAAAAACCTAACACTAACCTCTTGAAGATCACCTTACCGGCAGACGTCTTCACCCAATCGGGCAAAAGTGGTCCTCCAGACGTGCAGAAGACTTCATCCAAGCCGGGCAGAAGAGGTCCTCCAGACGGGCAGAAGTCTTCATCCAGATGGCATCTTCTATCTTCATCCATCCGGCGCGGAGTGGCTCCATCTTCAAGACATCCAACATTCAAGACATTCAACAATGACGGTTCCTTTAAGTGACGTCATCCAAGATGGTGTCCCTTCAATTCCGTTTGGGTGATAGAATTCTATCAGCCAATCGGAATTAAGGTAGAAAAAATCCTATTGGCTGATGCAATCAGCCAATGGGATTGAAGTTCAATCCTATTGGCTGATCCAATCAGACAATAGGATTGAGCTCGCATTCTATTGGCTGTTCCAATCAGCCAATAGAATACAAGCTCAATCCTATTGGCTGATTGCATCCTTCATTCCGTGTTAGTCGTTGGATGAAGAGTATGCTCCGCGTCAGATGTCTTGAAGATGGACCCGCTCCGCGCCGGATGGATGACGATAGAAGATGCCGTCTGGATGAAGACTTCTACCCATCTGGAGGACCTCTTCTGCCCGGCTTGGGTGAAGACTTCTGCCCGTCTGGAGGACCACATCTGCCCGGTTGGGTAAAGACATCTCTTGGTAAGGTGATCTTCAAGGGGTTAGTGTTAGTGTTAGGGGGATTGGGTGGGTTTTAGAGTAGGGTTGGTTGTGTGGGTGGTGGGTTTTAATGTTGGGGGGGTTTGTAATTTTTTTTACAGGTAAAAGAGCTGATTACTTTGGGGCAATTCCCCGCAAAAGGCCCTTTTAAGGGCTATTTGTAATTTAATGTAGGGTAGGGCTTTTTTATTTTGGGGGGGCTTTTTATTTTGTTAGGGGGGTTAGATTAGGTGTAATTAGTTTAAAAATCTTGTAATTTGTTTTTTATTTTCTGTAATTTAGTTGGGTTGGGTTGTACTTTAGATAATTGTATTTAATTTTATTTAATTGTATTTAATTTAGGGAATTAATTTAATTATAGTGTAGTGTTAGGTGTAATTGTAACTTAGGTTAGGTTTTATTTTACAGGTACTTTTGTATTTATTTTAACTAGGTAGTTATTAAATAGTTAATAACTATTTACTAACTAGTCTACCTAGTTAAAATAAATACAAACGTGCCTGTAAAATAAAAATAAACCCTAAGCTAGCAACAATGTAACTATTAGTTATATTGTAGCTATCTTAGGGTTTATTTTATAGGTAAGTATTTAGTTTTAAATAGGAATAATTTATTTAATGATAGGAATATTTATTTAGATTTATTTAAATTATATTTAAGTTAGGGGGTGTTAGGGTTAGACTTAGGTTTAGGAGTTAATAAATTTAAAATAGTGGCGGCGACGTTGGGGGCGGCAGATTAAGGGTTAATAAATGTAGGTAGGTGGCGGTGGTGTAAGGGGGCAGATTAGGGGTTAATAAATATAATGTAGGTGGCGGCGGTGTAGGGGGCGGCAGATTAGGGGTTAATAAATATAATGTAGGTGGCAGCGGTGTAGGGGGCGGCAGATTAGCGGTTAATAAGTATAATGTAGGTGGCAGCAGTGTAGGTGGCAGCAGATTAGGGGTTAATAAATATAATGTAGGTGGCGGTGGGCTCCGGGAGCAGCAGTTTAGGGGTTAAACACTTTATTTAGTTGCAGCGGGGTCCGTGAGCGGCAGTTTAGGGGTTAATACATTTATTAGAGTTGCGGTGGGCTCCAGGAGCGGCAGTATAGGGGGTAAACAGAATAGTATAGTGTGGGTGTTTAGTGACAGGGTACCAATAAAGCTGGGAAAAAGCCGAAGAGCAGAGAGATCGATGACTGTTAGTTAACAACAGACCGCTGCTCATTGTACCGTACTTGGTGCGCGGCTTTTTGACAGCTTTTTTGATAATTTTGGAGAACGTATTCAGGTCAGCGGCAGCGATGTTAGGTGATCTTAGGCGAGCGTATTGGTGCCGTTGAATGCTAGTCAGTTGACAGCTTGATAAATAGATGCCATTGACTATTTGTCCCCAAAGTAACCTGTGCCTTACATGATGTCCAGAGAAAGCTTCATAATACTTAATAAAGTATATATGGGAATAAACATACTGTATGATCAAAATATGTGCACAAACATATAGGGGCCTATTTATTATGTGTCTGTCCAACATGATCCGATCAGCGAATCATGTCCAACAGACATCGCTAAATGCGGAGAGTAATACGCTCTCTGCATTCAGCATTGCACCAACAGCTCTTGTGAAACACGGGGCTTCAAGCTCCATACGGAGCTTGATAGATAGGCCCCATAGACTCTTACAAACAATCTGTCTGTGCTTACCCCTTTCTTCCTATCTTAGCTTTCAAATGGGAACTAATAGGAAAATTGGAGTATCTCAATTCTTCATCTACTCCCATAGAGGTAAAGATAAGACTGGAACACCAGAGAGATGAGAGGGATTAAGTGGTTTTAGAGCTTTGGGAATATTTGCCTCCTCCTAGTGGCCAGGAGTTGAATCTCGACTAATGGCTTAAGGACTCTCACCAACTTATGAATGAAATTGGTATTTTGGTTGGTATTTGTGCCAGTGAATTGAATCCTCATTCAGGACTCAACGTATTTGTGATTTAATACATTTACCTTATTTAGCTTATGAAATTCTGCTGTGTTGGGTATCTGATCTGTTTAAATGAGGAGGCACTGATTTTTTTTTTGTAATTCTTATTGCTAGGGAACAATTACATTTTAGAGTTTATCTTATTTTTTAACCACCTCTTGATTAAAATTTAATTAGTTCAAACATCTGCTATTTTAATTGGAGAAGATGTTTCAATTTGCTCCACTGAAGCTATCTGTGCTTTGAAAATTTTGAACACAACTTTACATTCTGCTCCAGTATTAATTGGCCCTTATATTTGATTCTTCAGATACTTAAGCATGTGCAGTTATTTCTTAGCTAAATAGTTTCAAAATAATGTATACCTTTAAAATCCTTATCTTAAAAAAAAATAAAAAAAAAAATAGAAAAGACATTCTCTCTCTCTCTCTCTCTCTCTCTCCATCTCTGTCTCTCTCTTTTTAAATACCATTCCAACTAAATTGAAGGACTGTTATACAAAAAGGAAAACTCGCCAAAAAAGCATACTCCTTAAACATACACCTTAAGTTCCATGAAATAAAATCAGCATATTGACCTAGTCCAACGTTTCTTTAAACCACTAGTACAAACTATGGTATTTCCTAACAGTTTTGTATAAGTCACAAATTCTTCATGACATCCTTTCTTATAACCATAACTACTCCTTTCACATAGATCAGAAAGAGAGCAATTGTGTGCACCCTAGTAAATATGATCTTCATGACTCCAGACTAGTCATCAGAAGCCATCCTGAAGTATGCCTTTCACTGGCTGTTCATGCTTGTGAAGTAATTAGTAAGGCAATCTGCTAATCATTCTAAAGTCATCACCCAAATTTTTTTTTACCTTAGTTGATGACTTTACAAGCCTGATGATGTCTGATGATGTGCAAAAGACTTCTAAAGTAGTTTGATGATCATCAGATGACTCCAAGATGGTCTCTAAAGTAATCCTGTTAGTCTTGGGCACTGCGGATTTAGCAGTTGTGGGGCCTGGGATTGAACCAAGGTATTTTCATTAAAGAACTGTTCTCTAATAATAATAATAATTATAACAGCAATATACATATTGCTTTTCTCCGGGTTGGACTCAATGTGCTTTAAACATGGGGTATTTACATAAGAGGGTTAAAAGGTGCATATTTGATTTCAGAAAGGCTTTTGTAAACAGGTAGGTCTCGAGTCTTTGAAAATATCCAGAGAAGGGGCTTCTTTGACTGTGATTGGGAGAGTGTTCCATATAAATGGGATGGCATGGCTAAAAGCTTGCAAACCACATTTTTTGTGAATTCTTGGCACTTTTAGCTTTTGGGCATGTTTAGCATTAGTGTGCGAGTTGGGACATAGGGCAGCAATAATAATTTAAGGAGCGTAAACGCGATCGCAGGATTGCTGCGTTCTTCCCACTCAAATTCATATTATAAGTGGTGCGCAGTTCAAATGACCACAAATTTGTTTGTGTGAATTTGCGGTAATTTTTGATACCTATATTTTCTATGGGAAGCGTAGAGTGGTAATATGCGCTCCTATTACAAGTTGAAAGTTAATGTGATCACTCACACGCAATCGCATTTACCACTTAAACTTTCAGGTGGCGTAAAGAGTTTGTCCAGATTAAATGGTTGCACTAAACTACCCTATTAAACCCTAAACCGCCACTCCACAATGCAAGCTACCTTGTTACACTATTTACCCCTAAACTGCCACACAACCCAACCGCAAAGTAAGCTTCCAAACCTTTAACTTCTAACCCACCACACAACTCAAATAGCAACATCTGCACTACACTATTAACCCCTAAACTGCCAGCACCCACTGCAAAATAACCCACTAACATCTAAACCCCATTTTTGGTGAATAACTGAATAACTTGGGTTGTTCTTGCTGATTGGAGGATAAATTCATCCACCAATAAAAAAAGTGCTGTCCACAGTTCGGAATTAATAAAAAAGCTTAGATGCCTTCTTTTTCAAATAAAGATAGCAAGAGAACGAAGAAAAATTGATATTAGGAGAAAATTAGAAAGTTGCTTAAAATTGCATGCTCTATCTGAATTACGAAAGAAAAAATTTGGGTTCAGTATCCCTTTAATTTGGACTTTACTATCACTTTAAGCTATATAGCTACAAATAGGAACCCGAGACCAGCACCACCTAAAATGTAGGTATAAAAATTAACTTTGGCCATAATATTCATATTTATATTTCAACATGCAGATAATTAGAATATGTATTCCTATGGCCTTTTTAGAAGTGTTACCATTTTAGCCATCTGCTACTTAAACTTTGATAGGCAGTTGCTGACATTTCTTTGCTCCAAGACTGACATTTGAGTAAGAAAGAAACATGAATTTGGCACTGCTGCAGATTTTTAATTTATGTTTCAACAAAATAAAATCTGCATCAATTATATATTTGTACCATAAAAACTGGAGGATTTATGAGATATAATAAAAGGAGCCCTACAAGATAATTATAATAATTGTACGCTGTTTTCTTTTCCTTTTACATGTAACTTTTGCCTAAATTTAGGTAGCTAATTCCTATGTTTTCATAATGTATATGTATTTTTTTTACAATTCTTAAATGTTGAGAATTTGCTACAAATCTAGGACACATATAAACTATTGGCGAATTTACAAGTCTAGGAAAAAAATGCAAGAGTTATATTGAAATTCATTGTGCTGCCATTACAGGTCAATAGTAAATATTTATTGAGTACTATAGTAATTCATTTTAGATGATGCCAAAATAATTTTTAGCTGGCTAATAATGTAATGTAAGGTAATGGATTTAATTTATAAAGCACATTCAAATTAATCCTGTTGTGAAGCTCAGATGCAGAAAACCACAATGGCATGTTACATCTGGTCACATAATGGAGTATTTGATATTTTTTTTTTGCTAAATGCTTCCCATATTAGTCTACTTTAGACATTTACATTTGTTTTCATATGAATACAAATTTGTCAATCGATAAGTCTTTATATTTGTGTACTAGTGGAGCAGCTGCATATAGACACAAGTCCCAAATTGACCCCAATTCCTCTAGTGAAAGAATAACCAGAAACAAATATAAAGACTTATCGTAAGTGCTACTACTTCACTGGCTGTGTTCCTTGTTGCTGATACGGCCCAGCTGCCCTGTTGGATTGTTTTTTGGGCAATTGCGTTTTCAAATTATTGAGAAAATAGAAATGCCAAGAAGGTTAGGGAATAGAGAACTTCTCCTTAAACAGAGAGAAAGTTTTTGGATTTGGAAATTAGGCACTATGGAACCGAATGGGTTAAATAAAGACCTTGATATGTCTGTTTTTCTATAAATTAATTTTCTATTGATTAGTCTGTACCTGAGATTGTAATATGATTCTATAAATGTATATTTGGTATTATGACTGTAACTAAATTATAACTAATACAGTATAGAATTGTTTTTAATTGTTTTGATGTAAAATGTGTAATTATTTTGATGTAAAGGGTTAATAGGAAGTTGTACGATAAAGGAGAAAAGCAGCACCTGTGGTTGTATTGTTGCGTTGCTAACTCCAAACACCCCTTTTATGTATAGCACCTGCTACAATTTCCAAAACCTCACAATGGCCCCCAAAAGTTCCGTTATACATTCATACGACCTGTATTCCGTTGTGGCGCTGATTCTGGGGACCCACCAAAACCTTCTGGGCTCCAGATCCCCTCTCTCCGTATTCTGTGTATCAACAGTGATGGCCTGGAGGTCGAGCCGCGGCGTGGGTCCCTACAGCGTCTAAGCGTGTGTGCAGGGTCGATCCGGAACTATGTGACGTCACAAATGGGAGCGGAAGAATCCGCAGGTGCGATGAGTCCTCAACCAGGGAGGACCGTTGTTACAGCGTCCTACTGTGTCTTTGCAGGGGTGATTCAATGCTGCTCAAAAGGTGCAAGTACCCGTGCCTTTGAACATATCCATCAAGATATAGCGTCAAAGAAAGAGAATAGAGGCACCGGGTAGTTGCACAAACAAATGTCCTTTATTAAGGAAATAAAACTGGAAACACTTAGGATAAAGCTTAAATCCTTGGGGCAATGGTGTAGTGGTAGTTCCCCACGTACCCTAGTGCTGACATGTTTCGGCAAATGCCGTAATCGTAGCTATAGGGTGCAAGCTTGTTTGTTTATTTAAATACACAAATCACATATCATTGGTTAAAAATTTGTGTGCTACGTGGGTGACACCCACCTCCACCTGTAGTTAATCTATCTGCCCTAATCTAGGATGTGTTACCGTGCTATCCACTCTATGTACAGATTTGTCATTCTCAATTATAAACTAAACTGATATAATAAATATAATAGATAAATAATGTCATGAAACGAGACCTTCCTTAACATATGTATATAAATACATAAAGAAATACAAAAACTGAAACTGAAAAAACCTTTGGGATAATGAATTGTAAATAATAAACTAAGTATACAATCTTAAATCCAAAAAATAATAATAACAAAGGCAGGGATCTGCTAAAACAGACCCAATACTGGAGGCACCAGAGAGTATTCTCGGCAGCTAATACTCATAAACATTTTTACATTAAACCATGTTTTACTATAGTGTACATATACTAGACTATTTTAAGTCAGTTTTCTATGTCTTTTGTATAGTTGCCAAAGATAAAATTTAAAGATAGAATTTGTCGAAGGTGAAATTTATTCATGAACATATAAACTTGTAAGCATATATATATATTATAATGCTTTGTTTTGAATACACAGGCTAACACCAGAAATTAATTAAATCATACTCAGAGTTGAGCCCCTTGGGCACCCTGGTGTTCAACCTGTGTATCCAAAACACTTCCCTTTTGAGGAGCAAGTTCTCCCTATCCCCTCCCCTATTTTGTGTATTCACCACTTCAATAATTGTCCATGACAATGTCCCTGGATCCTTATTATGTTTAGACTTGAAGTGGTTTACAAGGGGGGTGGTGAGTTTACCTTGCTTGATATCGTTTATATGTTCCCTAATCCTGGTTCTGACTTGTCGAGACGTTTGTCCTGTATATTGGATATCACATGTATCGCAACTGAGAAGATACACTGCATATGTAGACCTACAATTAAAGAGCGCCCTGTGTGCAAATGTTTCACCTGAATAGGCACTCCTAAATATATTTCCTAGTTTTACATGTCCACATGCTATACAGCCGCTAAAATTGCACTTGTAAACCCCTTTATACCTTAACCAAGAGGATGTATTTATTTCTTCTTGTTTTAATTGTGTGGGGGCTACATAGTTTCCTATGGTTTTGCCTCTCCTGAAGGCAAACCTCACTTTTTGTGTGGCAATGTGAGCGAGCTCATCATCAGCCTTCAGCAATGTCATGTGCTTGCGTACAATATTGCACACCTGATAATATTGCCTGCTAAACTGTGTGACAAAAGTTAACTGTTCTGGTTTGGTGTCACATTTTGATTGTTTCTCACAAAGTAAGGTGGTCCTTTTTATGGCCCTTACTTCCTCACATGCCCTATATATATCCTGCTTGGGGTACCCTCTCTCCTTAAATTTAGTTACTAGTTCAGTTTCATGCTTGAAATGTTCACTATCTCGGGTACAATTCCTTTTGACCCTGGTGAACTGACCCTTCAAGACTGATTTAAATACCTGTTTCGGGTGGCTACTATGGGCATGTAAAAGCGTATTTCTGGTTATTGGTTTCCTATAAAGCTCGACCTTAACATATTCCAGTTTCACACCATGAAGGGTAACATCCAAAAAATTGATGCTAGTAGGCCCATATTCATGGGTGAACTGTAGGCCAGCCTTATTGATATTCAGATACTCTGCAAAAATCTCTGCTTCCTCCACACTTCCATCCCAGACAAAAAGCAGATCGTCTATATAACGACGATAATATGCAATTTTGCTTCTCTGTCTGTTTTTATCTCCATAGATGTGGCACAGCTCCCACCAACCCATATACAGGTTGGCGTAAGAGGGAGCAAATTTTGCTCCCATGGCCGTGCCACATCTCTGGAGATAAAATACGTTTTCAAACACAAAGAAATTATGTGTGAGGAGGAATTCGGTTACCCTGACAACAAATTTAATGAAATCATCATTATATTTAGTAGATCTTCTTAGAAAGAAGGCTATGGCTTCCAAACCTAAGTTATGTGGAATGGATGAATAAAGCGACTTTACATCCACTGATAACCAGCCATAGCCCTCCCTCCAAGAGATCTTTTCCACCTCTATGAGGAGTTGTTTGGTATCCCTCAGGTGACTAAGGAGTTCCCCCACTAGGGGTTGTAGAAGGGAGTCTAGCCATTTGGATAATGGTTCCAACATGGAACCAATCCCACTGATGATAGGCCTACCCTCAACCTTCTCCAGGGACTTGTGTACCTTAGGGAGAAGGTTGAAGGTAGGAATTCTGGGGTTACAATTATATAAATAATCGCTAGTACCTTCATCAAAAAACCCCCCTTCCATCCCATCATCAATTAGGTGTGAAAGTTCTCTTTGGAACCTTAGTGTGGGGTTGAAATCCAGTTCGGTATATTGTTTGGGGTCATTAAGCTGTCGTAGGGCTTCTTTGATAAAGAATGCCCTATCCATTAATACAACAGATCCCCCCTTGTCCGCTGCCCTCACCACCAAATTTTTATTCTCACTTAAAGCTTTGAGTGCTTTTCTTTCCTTAACACTGAGATTAACATTAGCTCCATATCCAGAGGTGTATGCCAATTTATTTAAATCCTCCTCAATTCTTCGCTGGAATTTTTCCAGGATAGGTCCCCTCGACTGAATAGGGTAAAATTTGGATGCACCTCTGAATCTGGGACCAATGGTACTGGTGTGGGCAGAATTCATATCACCACAGTAGTTCTCTCTATCTAGTGACTCCAAGTTCACCACATCACAACATTCTTCAAAGGTTAAAGAAGAATTTATTTGCCCTTTGGCTAAGTCACCTGTATATATATCCTCAGCCTGATCATTTTTGAAATGCTTTTTTAATGTTAGTGTTCTGATGAGTTTGTTTACATCAATTAACGTAGTGAACAGGTCAAAGTTATCAGTAGGTACAAAATTTAGTCCCAAGCCTAGGACTTTTTCCTCAACCTTACTCAGTGTGTGGCTGGAAATATTGATCACTGGTGTTAATTGTACTTCCTGCCCTGATATTTTCTTCTGGATGATGACCTTGTTTTTAAATGATCTCCACCTTTCCCCCCCCCTTCTTGTCCTATGGGGGGCCTGGAAAAAACCTGTTCAATCTCTCCCCTCTCCCGTTCCATGGACATAGCAGTAGTGGGTGTAGGAGCACCATTGGTACTATCTAGATCCTGGTATCTGGATTGTCTGCCCCTACCTCTTCCCCTGCTACCTGTATTGGGCTGTACTGGGGCTGAAACTATGGCTCTGGTTTTATTCGAGGCGACTGTGGGTGTTTGTATATTCTCGTCACCTGAGGAGGCACCAGTATTGTAGTCTTCTTGTGACTCTACCTCACTATCAGAGAAAGTGACTTTTTTGAGTGTGGAGTGTCCCTTCTGACCCCCTTGTCCCTGAGATCTAAGTCTATTATCTTTTTTAAATCTATGTGCATGTGATCTTTGCTTCCTGTTCCAGATATAGACTTTATTGTTGTCATAATCACTCTGATCCCTGAGATATTTCTCATGCTTAATGCCCATAATATTATTTTTAGCCTCATCCAAGGTACTTTTCAAAATAATGTCATATTGTGAGTATTTGACACATGTACTGCGTATGCTTAATTCTGACTGTAATAATTCAATTTCAACTGTTATATTTTGTAATAACTTTTTCTTATACTCTATAAGCATATTTATCAAACGTATCGAACATTCTGTCAATATGTCATTCCATGCAGTGATAAATTCTATATCCTCAACAGGAAAGGTAGGGAACTTAGCTATGCGTAGTCCCCTGGGTATAATCCCTAGGGAAAGATATTTTTGTAATGTCCAAATGTCCCATTTGAGACGACATTCTTTTATCAAGAGAAATTCAGCCTCTTCAAAGAGCTTACTGAGTGGTAACCGTGCTCTATCCGTAACAAACAAAGTCTCAAGTTCACCTTCATTTAACCCTCTGTCCTCCAGTTTAGAGAGTGAATAGAAATGTGTAGACACATCCAAGCTTTGATCAGCCTCCATGTTACTTATATGCAAGACAGCTTCAGTCTAGCAACAACAATATATACCCTCACAGTGCAAGCTTAGATTCACTGGGACATGCAGTGTGATATATACGATAAAGGAGAAAAGCAGCACCTGTGGTTGTATTGTTGCGTTGCTAACTCCAAACACCCCTTTTATGTATAGCACCTGCTACAATTTCCAAAACCTCACAATGGCCCCCAAAAGTTCCGTTATACATTCATACGACCTGTATTCCGTTGTGGCGCTGATTCTGGGGACCCACCAAAACCTTCTGGGCTCCAGATCCCCTCTCTCCGTATTCTGTGTATCAACAGTGATGGCCTGGAGGTCGAGCCGCGGCGTGGGTCCCTACAGCGTCTAAGCGTGTGTGCAGGGTCGATCCGGAACTATGTGACGTCACAAATGGGAGCGGAAGAATCCGCAGGTGCGATGAGTCCTCAACCAGGGAGGACCGTTGTTACAGCGTCCTACTGTGTCTTTGCAGGGGTGATTCAATGCTGCTCAAAAGGTGCAAGTACCCGTGCCTTTGAACATATCCATCAAGATATAGCGTCAAAGAAAGAGAATAGAGGCACCGGGTAGTTGCACAAACAAATGTCCTTTATTAAGGAAATAAAACTGGAAACACTTAGGATAAAGCTTAAATCCTTGGGGCAATGGTGTAGTGGTAGTTCCCCACGTACCCTAGTGCTGACATGTTTCGGCAAATGCCGTAATCGTAGCTATAGGGTGCAAGCTTGTTTGTTTATTTAAATACACAAATCACATATCATTGGTTAAAAATTTGTGTGCTACGTGGGTGACACCCACCTCCACCTGTAGTTAATCTATCTGCCCTAATCTAGGATGTGTTACCGTGCTATCCACTCTATGTACAGATTTGTCATTCTCAATTATAAACTAAACTGATATAATAAATATAATAGATAAATAATGTCATGAAACGAGACCTTCCTTAACATATGTATATAAATACATAAAGAAATACAAAAACTGAAACTGAAAAAACCTTTGGGATAATGAATTGTAAATAATAAACTAAGTATACAATCTTAAATCCAAAAAATAATAATAACAAAGGCAGGGATCTGCTAAAACAGACCCAATACTGGAGGCACCAGAGAGTATTCTCGGCAGCTAATACTCATAAACATTTTTACATTAAACCATGTTTTACTATAGTGTACATATACTAGACTATTTTAAGTCAGTTTTCTATGTCTTTTGTATAGTTGCCAAAGATAAAATTTAAAGATAGAATTTGTCGAAGGTGAAATTTATTCATGAACATATAAACTTGTAAGCATATATATATATTATAATGCTTTGTTTTGAATACACAGGCTAACACCAGAAATTAATTAAATCATACTCAGAGTTGAGCCCCTTGGGCACCCTGGTGTTCAACCTGTGTATCCAAAACACTTCCCTTTTGAGGAGCAAGTTCTCCCTATCCCCTCCCCTATTTTGTGTATTCACCACTTCAATAATTGTCCATGACAATGTCCCTGGATCCTTATTATGTTTAGACTTGAAGTGGTTTACAAGGGGGGTGGTGAGTTTACCTTGCTTGATATCGTTTATATGTTCCCTAATCCTGGTTCTGACTTGTCGAGACGTTTGTCCTGTATATTGGATATCACATGTATCGCAACTGAGAAGATACACTGCATATGTAGACCTACAATTAAAGAGCGCCCTGTGTGCAAATGTTTCACCTGAATAGGCACTCCTAAATATATTTCCTAGTTTTACATGTCCACATGCTATACAGCCGCTAAAATTGCACTTGTAAACCCCTTTATACCTTAACCAAGAGGATGTATTTATTTCTTCTTGTTTTAATTGTGTGGGGGCTACATAGTTTCCTATGGTTTTGCCTCTCCTGAAGGCAAACCTCACTTTTTGTGTGGCAATGTGAGCGAGCTCATCATCAGCCTTCAGCAATGTCATGTGCTTGCGTACAATATTGCACACCTGATAATATTGCCTGCTAAACTGTGTGACAAAAGTTAACTGTTCTGGTTTGGTGTCACATTTTGATTGTTTCTCACAAAGTAAGGTGGTCCTTTTTATGGCCCTTACTTCCTCACATGCCCTATATATATCCTGCTTGGGGTACCCTCTCTCCTTAAATTTAGTTACTAGTTCAGTTTCATGCTTGAAATGTTCACTATCTCGGGTACAATTCCTTTTGACCCTGGTGAACTGACCCTTCAAGACTGATTTAAATACCTGTTTCGGGTGGCTACTATGGGCATGTAAAAGCGTATTTCTGGTTATTGGTTTCCTATAAAGCTCGACCTTAACATATTCCAGTTTCACACCATGAAGGGTAACATCCAAAAAATTGATGCTAGTAGGCCCATATTCATGGGTGAACTGTAGGCCAGCCTTATTGATATTCAGATACTCTGCAAAAATCTCTGCTTCCTCCACACTTCCATCCCAGACAAAAAGCAGATCGTCTATATAACGACGATAATATGCAATTTTGCTTCTCTGTCTGTTTTTATCTCCATAGATGTGGCACAGCTCCCACCAACCCATATACAGGTTGGCGTAAGAGGGAGCAAATTTTGCTCCCATGGCCGTGCCACATCTCTGGAGATAAAATACGTTTTCAAACACAAAGAAATTATGTGTGAGGAGGAATTCGGTTACCCTGACAACAAATTTAATGAAATCATCATTATATTTAGTAGATCTTCTTAGAAAGAAGGCTATGGCTTCCAAACCTAAGTTATGTGGAATGGATGAATAAAGCGACTTTACATCCACTGATAACCAGCCATAGCCCTCCCTCCAAGAGATCTTTTCCACCTCTATGAGGAGTTGTTTGGTATCCCTCAGGTGACTAAGGAGTTCCCCCACTAGGGGTTGTAGAAGGGAGTCTAGCCATTTGGATAATGGTTCCAACATGGAACCAATCCCACTGATGATAGGCCTACCCTCAACCTTCTCCAGGGACTTGTGTACCTTAGGGAGAAGGTTGAAGGTAGGAATTCTGGGGTTACAATTATATAAATAATCGCTAGTACCTTCATCAAAAAACCCCCCTTCCATCCCATCATCAATTAGGTGTGAAAGTTCTCTTTGGAACCTTAGTGTGGGGTTGAAATCCAGTTCGGTATATTGTTTGGGGTCATTAAGCTGTCGTAGGGCTTCTTTGATAAAGAATGCCCTATCCATTAATACAACAGATCCCCCCTTGTCCGCTGCCCTCACCACCAAATTTTTATTCTCACTTAAAGCTTTGAGTGCTTTTCTTTCCTTAACACTGAGATTAACATTAGCTCCATATCCAGAGGTGTATGCCAATTTATTTAAATCCTCCTCAATTCTTCGCTGGAATTTTTCCAGGATAGGTCCCCTCGACTGAATAGGGTAAAATTTGGATGCACCTCTGAATCTGGGACCAATGGTACTGGTGTGGGCAGAATTCATATCACCACAGTAGTTCTCTCTATCTAGTGACTCCAAGTTCACCACATCACAACATTCTTCAAAGGTTAAAGAAGAATTTATTTGCCCTTTGGCTAAGTCACCTGTATATATATCCTCAGCCTGATCATTTTTGAAATGCTTTTTTAATGTTAGTGTTCTGATGAGTTTGTTTACATCAATTAACGTAGTGAACAGGTCAAAGTTATCAGTAGGTACAAAATTTAGTCCCAAGCCTAGGACTTTTTCCTCAACCTTACTCAGTGTGTGGCTGGAAATATTGATCACTGGTGTTAATTGTACTTCCTGCCCTGATATTTTCTTCTGGATGATGACCTTGTTTTTAAATGATCTCCACCTTTCCCCCCCCTTCTTGTCCTATGGGGGGCCTGGAAAAAACCTGTTCAATCTCTCCCCTCTCCCGTTCCATGGACATAGCAGTAGTGGGTGTAGGAGCACCATTGGTACTATCTAGATCCTGGTATCTGGATTGTCTGCCCCTACCTCTTCCCCTGCTACCTGTATTGGGCTGTACTGGGGCTGAAACTATGGCTCTGGTTTTATTCGAGGCGACTGTGGGTGTTTGTATATTCTCGTCACCTGAGGAGGCACCAGTATTGTAGTCTTCTTGTGACTCTACCTCACTATCAGAGAAAGTGACTTTTTTGAGTGTGGAGTGTCCCTTCTGACCCCCTTGTCCCTGAGATCTAAGTCTATTATCTTTTTTAAATCTATGTGCATGTGATCTTTGCTTCCTGTTCCAGATATAGACTTTATTGTTGTCATAATCACTCTGATCCCTGAGATATTTCTCATGCTTAATGCCCATAATATTATTTTTAGCCTCATCCAAGGTACTTTTCAAAATAATGTCATATTGTGAGTATTTGACACATGTACTGCGTATGCTTAATTCTGACTGTAATAATTCAATTTCAACTGTTATATTTTGTAATAACTTTTTCTTATACTCTATAAGCATATTTATCAAACGTATCGAACATTCTGTCAATATGTCATTCCATGCAGTGATAAATTCTATATCCTCAACAGGAAAGGTAGGGAACTTAGCTATGCGTAGTCCCCTGGGTATAATCCCTAGGGAAAGATATTTTTGTAATGTCCAAATGTCCCATTTGAGACGACATTCTTTTATCAAGAGAAATTCAGCCTCTTCAAAGAGCTTACTGAGTGGTAACCGTGCTCTATCCGTAACAAACAAAGTCTCAAGTTCACCTTCATTTAACCCTCTGTCCTCCAGTTTAGAGAGTGAATAGAAATGTGTAGACACATCCAAGCTTTGATCAGCCTCCATGTTACTTATATGCAAGACAGCTTCAGTCTAGCAACAACAATATATACCCTCACAGTGCAAGCTTAGATTCACTGGGACATGCAGTGTGATATATACGATAAAGGAGAAAAGCAGCACCTGTGGTTGTATTGTTGCGTTGCTAACTCCAAACACCCCTTTTATGTATAGCACCTGCTACAATTTCCAAAACCTCACAATGGCCCCCAAAAGTTCCGTTATACATTCATACGACCTGTATTCCGTTGTGGCGCTGATTCTGGGGACCCACCAAAACCTTCTGGGCTCCAGATCCCCTCTCTCCGTATTCTGTGTATCAACAGTGATGGCCTGGAGGTCGAGCCGCGGCGTGGGTCCCTACAGCGTCTAAGCGTGTGTGCAGGGTCGATCCGGAACTATGTGACGTCACAAATGGGAGCGGAAGAATCCGCAGGTGCGATGAGTCCTCAACCAGGGAGGACCGTTGTTACAGCGTCCTACTGTGTCTTTGCAGGGGTGATTCAATGCTGCTCAAAAGGTGCAAGTACCCGTGCCTTTGAACATATCCATCAAGATATAGCGTCAAAGAAAGAGAATAGAGGCACCGGGTAGTTGCACAAACAAATGTCCTTTATTAAGGAAATAAAACTGGAAACACTTAGGATAAAGCTTAAATCCTTGGGGCAATGGTGTAGTGGTAGTTCCCCACGTACCCTAGTGCTGACATGTTTCGGCAAATGCCGTAATCGTAGCTATAGGGTGCAAGCTTGTTTGTTTATTTAAATACACAAATCACATATCATTGGTTAAAAATTTGTGTGCTACGTGGGTGACACCCACCTCCACCTGTAGTTAATCTATCTGCCCTAATCTAGGATGTGTTACCGTGCTATCCACTCTATGTACAGATTTGTCATTCTCAATTATAAACTAAACTGATATAATAAATATAATAGATAAATAATGTCATGAAACGAGACCTTCCTTAACATATGTATATAAATACATAAAGAAATACAAAAACTGAAACTGAAAAAACCTTTGTGATAATGAATTGTAAATAATAAACTAAGTATACAATCTTAAATCCAAAAAATAATAATAACAAAGGCAGGGATCTGCTAAAACAGACCCAATACTGGAGGCACCAGAGAGTATTCTCGGCAGCTAATACTCATAAACATTTTTACATTAAACCATGTTTTACTATAGTGTACATATACTAGACTATTTTAAGTCAGTTTTCTATGTCTTTTGTATAGTTGCCAAAGATAAAATTTAAAGATAGAATTTGTCGAAGGTGAAATTTATTCATGAACATATAAACTTGTAAGCATATATATATATTATAATGCTTTGTTTTGAATACACAGGCTAACACCAGAAATTAATTAAATCATACTCAGAGTTGAGCCCCTTGGGCACCCTGGTGTTCAACCTGTGTATCCAAAACACTTCCCTTTTGAGGAGCAAGTTCTCCCTATCCCCTCCCCTATTTTGTGTATTCACCACTTCAATAATTGTCCATGACAATGTCCCTGGATCCTTATTATGTTTAGACTTGAAGTGGTTTACAAGGGGGGTGGTGAGTTTACCTTGCTTGATATCGTTTATATGTTCCCTAATCCTGGTTCTGACTTGTCGAGACGTTTGTCCTGTATATTGGATATCACATGTATCGCAACTGAGAAGATACACTGCATATGTAGACCTACAATTAAAGAGCGCCATGTGTGCAAATGTTTCACCTGAATAGGCACTCCTAAATATATTTCCTAGTTTTACATGTCCACATGCTATACAGCCGCTAAAATTGCACTTGTAAACCCCTTTATACCTTAACCAAGAGGATGTATTTATTTCTTCTTGTTTTAATTGTGTGGGGGCTACATAGTTTCCTATGGTTTTGCCTCTCCTGAAGGCAAACCTCACTTTTTGTGTGGCAATGTGAGCGAGCTCATCATCAGCCTTCAGCAATGTCATGTGCTTGCGTACAATATTGCACACCTGATAATATTGCCTGCTAAACTGTGTGACAAAAGTTAACTGTTCTGGTTTGGTGTCACATTTTGATTGTTTCTCACAAAGTAAGGTGGTCCTTTTTATGGCCCTTACTTCCTCACATGCCCTATATATATCCTGCTTGGGGTACCCTCTCTCCTTAAATTTAGTTACTAGTTCAGTTTCATGCTTGAAATGTTCACTATCTCGGGTACAATTCCTTTTGACCCTGGTGAACTGACCCTTCAAGACTGATTTAAATACCTGTTTCGGGTGGCTACTATGGGCATGTAAAAGCGTATTTCTGGTTATTGGTTTCCTATAAAGCTCGACCTTAACATATTCCAGTTTCACACCATGAAGGGTAACATCCAAAAAATTGATGCTAGTAGGCCCATATTCATGGGTGAACTGTAGGCCAGCCTTATTGATATTCAGATACTCTGCAAAAATCTCTGCTTCCTCCACACTTCCATCCCAGACAAAAAGCAGATCGTCTATATAACGACGATAATATGCAATTTTGCTTCTCTGTCTGTTTTTATCTCCATAGATGTGGCACAGCTCCCACCAACCCATATACAGGTTGGCGTAAGAGGGAGCAAATTTTGCTCCCATGGCCGTGCCACATCTCTGGAGATAAAATACGTTTTCAAACACAAAGAAATTATGTGTGAGGAGGAATTCGGTTACCCTGACAACAAATTTAATGAAATCATCATTATATTTAGTAGATCTTCTTAGAAAGAAGGCTATGGCTTCCAAACCTAAGTTATGTGGAATGGATGAATAAAGCGACTTTACATCCACTGATAACCAGCCATAGCCCTCCCTCCAAGAGATCTTTTCCACCTCTATGAGGAGTTGTTTGGTATCCCTCAGGTGACTAAGGAGTTCCCCCACTAGGGGTTGTAGAAGGGAGTCTAGCCATTTGGATAATGGTTCCAACATGGAACCAATCCCACTGATGATAGGCCTACCCTCAACCTTCTCCAGGGACTTGTGTACCTTAGGGAGAAGGTTGAAGGTAGGAATTCTGGGGTTACAATTATATAAATAATCGCTAGTACCTTCATCAAAAAACCCCCCTTCCATCCCATCATCAATTAGGTGTGAAAGTTCTCTTTGGAACCTTAGTGTGGGGTTGAAATCCAGTTCGGTATATTGTTTGGGGTCATTAAGCTGTCGTAGGGCTTCTTTGATAAAGAATGCCCTATCCATTAATACAACAGATCCCCCCTTGTCCGCTGCCCTCACCACCAAATTTTTATTCTCACTTAAAGCTTTGAGTGCTTTTCCCCAAGGATTTAAGCTTTATCCTAAGTGTTTCCAGTTTTATTTCCTTAATAAAGGACATTTGTTTGTGCAACTACCCGGTGCCTCTATTCTCTTTCTTTAATAGGAAGTTGCATGTGCAGCGCCACCTAGTGGTGTTTAGGTTTAAATAGAATCATTTCAGTATGATGTTTAGCATGAATAAGGTAGCAATACCGAAACGTTGCTGTTAATGTTGTGTTGTGCCTAATAAACACAATTGTTTGCTGCTACTCTCTTTGGATTTTTTTGGATTGTTTTAGTCAGCCGAGCAGCTCTGAAGCCTCGGTTCGTGCTGTATTGCACTGGATGTGCATCTCCGTTTGTGAGTACCCTATTGCTATCACACGTTATTGCTCCACTTGAATTTTTTGAGTTATTGCACCAAGGGCACCTCTTCTATTTTTGTCTTTTAGGACTTAATATATTTTATGATCCAGGAAAATTGCATTGAAGTGAAAGACTGTGTGTCCGGATTTGGCTTCCGTAATTAGGATCTCCAGTGAGGTTACTGAACATTGCATGTGACACTTTGCACAAACTGACACTTAGGAGCTACAGCACCTTAATGAACAACTTTGCGTTCCTGCAACCGGGTGATCTTTCACCTCTTGTTGAAGAGCTGAACAATGCAGTTAATGGTGTTAAATTCACCTTATCCTTTAGTGAGGAAAGTATAGTCTTCCTTGATACTGTGGTTTACAGGAATATGGATGGTCTTCTGAATGTGGACATTCATAAAAAACCAACAGACAGAAACACATTATTGGCTTTTGACAGCTATCACCCTAACCAATTAAAACATTCCCTCCCACGTAGCCAAATGCTTAGAGTAAAGAGGATAGTGACAGAGAGACAGGTGGCTGAACAGAGACTTGATGAAATGGCAGTCAGGTTTAAAGAAAGGGGTTATCCGGATCCTTTAATCAATAAAGAAAGGGAGAGGATCCTGGAAGAGAAACCAATTACTATTGGGAAAGAGAAAAATTCACAGCGTATGGTCTGTGTGACTCAATTTAATCCCTATAGCAAGGATATCTCCAAGATCATCTGTAAGCACTGGAATGTATTAAGAAATTGTAACCCTGATATTGATGCCTTTAGGGAGCCCCCAATGATGGCCTATAAAAGGGTACCTAACTTGAGAGATAAGCTAGTAAGAAGTGATGTAGGGCCCAGGAAGACAATGAACCAAAAGTATATAACAGCTAAGAAAACTGTCACATATCCTTGTCTTTGATGTGCGAGCTGTAATGCTGTAATTAAAAGCAAGTTTTTTGTACATCCCCTAACAGGCAAGAAATTCATGATCAGGGATTTTTACACGTGTGACTCATCCTATGTCATTTAACTTATAAAGTGTCCGTGTTCCATGATTTACCTAGGTGAGACTACTAGAAAGGTGAGAGATAGGATGAGTCAACACAAGTCGAACATCAGATGTGGAGATACCAATGCTCCTGTGTCCAGTCACTTTTTGGAGGCTGGACATAGTATCAGCCAACTAAGATGGCAGGTCATTTACAGTGTAGGTAAGATGCGTAGAGGAGGAAATAGGGAACAACTGCTAAAACAAAAGGAATCCTTTTGGATCCACAAATTGAATGCAATGACCCCTATGGGTTTAAATAGGGAGCTTGATCTAGCAGTGTTTCTGTAATGATGAATTTAAAATAAATTATAACCTATTAAGTATAACTCATAAATCCTCTGTATAAGTTTTGTTTTTAATGAGATTAACAGGTTGAAATACATGTTTTTAATTATAAGGTAGTTTCTATTAAAATTAAAGTCACACTATTGTGTAATTTTCACTAGATGGCGCTATTTCTAACATAAGGTGTTTTATATATGGTGTTAAGAAGTGTGAAGGGTTAAAATTTTCCCTATATAAACTCTGTAATCACCTGTTGATGCTATGCATGATTAAGGGAAATATTCCCAAAACGTTGCTACTGTTTGTACCTCAATAAATTTCTTCTTTTGAATCCTGGGTGCTGTGGATCTTCATAATATTGACATATGAGAGAGGATTGCAGTTCCCTCTGTACCACCGGTCACCAGGGAACCCTATTAAGGATACAAGGAAACTAAGGTGCTGTTTGAGCATTGTTTGTTGCTATTTTGATCTTTCAGAGCGGATATTTGTCAACACTCTTTAGACAATTTTAACTTTAAGTGCAGATGTTTTTTGCACCAAGTTTTATACATGAAAACTATTGAATCAGAGTTGTTTTTTTGTCTCTCTTTCCTTTGCTATATAGAGAGGCATTGATGGATGTTCATCATCCATCAATGCATAATCTTCAAAGAACTGCTGCCCACTGTGTCCAATTGACTCTAGGCACATGTTTGTCCTGCTCCTCCATTATGTAATGTGAGGCCTACCTAGTTTAGTAACTCTGCTACCTGCTGCTGTTTCTCCTACCTACTCTCTGGATGACATCATCTATCAGTGCCAAATCCTCAGGGAACTGCTGGCCACTGTGTCCAAGGGTCTCTAAGCATGTGTTTTTCCTCCTCTCTTGTAGGTATGTTTTTGGGGTTTATGTACTGTGAGGCCTACCTAGTTCAGTAACTATGCTGCCAGGTTACTGCTGCTGACACTTCTTCACTTTCTGCTGTGTTGTGGTCATCATCCATCAACATCTTATCCTCAAGGAACTGCTGGCTGCTGTGTCCAAGGAGCTCTAGGCACATTTTTGTCCTCCTCTCTTGGAGGTGTATTTTTGGAGTTTGTGTGCCGAAGGGCTACCTAGTTCAGTAACTTTGCTGCCTGCTCTTTCCTGTTGCCCTGTTCCTTAGTGGTCATCATCAGTTAAAGTAAAAAATAATAGTAAACTGTGGGCAGCTGTTTCCAAGGGACTCTAAGCATGTGTTTGTCCACCTCCCTTGGAGATGTATTTTTGGGGTTTGTGTACCAGAGGCCTACCAAGTTCTGTAACTCTACTGCCTGCTGCTTCCTCTCCTGTTCCTACCTTTCCTGCATTGTGGTGGTTATCATCAGTTAAAGTAAAACATTGTAGCAAACTGTTGGCTGCTGTACCCAAGGGGCTCTAAGCATGTGTTTCTCCTCTTCCCTTGGAGGTGTATTTTTGAGGTTTATGTACCATAAGGTACCTAGGTCAGTAACTCTGATGCATGATGCTGCCACCCATGCTCTTGCCCTCCCTGCTCTGTGGTATTCATCATCCATTAATGCCAAATCCTTAGAGAACTGCTGTCCGCTAGTCCAAGGGATTCTAAATACATGTTTGGCCTCCTCCGTTGTTGGTGTATTTTTGAGTTATATGTTCTGTAATTCGAGGCTTACCTAGTTCCAGCTGCCTGCTGGTGCCACCTCTCCCACTCTTGCAGGAAGATAACTAACTAAACATTTTTTATGGAGCAGTTGTGTGAGAAAGTAAGCATTGTAGTGGTGGGAAGTGAAATGTAAGAAAGGGGGAGACAAAAGCGTGGTGGAAAAACTTAGTACTAGTAAATAACTGATATTACTGTAATTATTTTAATTTCAATGTATTGAATGCATTTTCATTAAAAAATGGTTCTAGTTTATATATATATTGTGTCCCAGTTAGCACCAAATCTTTTTATTGCTGGCATTTCCTAGCATTGTAATTTTGATGCTAAAATTAAGTCTAGATTAAGAGTCTTGAGTTAGGCTGAAAAAGCAGCGTTAACAGGTCCTAATGCTGCTTTTTCCCTACCGCTGCTATTACGAGTCTTGCAGGTTTAGGGGCACCGCACACTTCTTTGGCCTTACCGCGAATTGACTTACGTAAACTTTGTAAACCCTTTTTACTTTGGGACTTCCATAGCGCCGGTATTATGAGTCTGTCCTGGGAGGCCAAAAAGTGAGCGGTACACCCTCTACCTCCAAGATTCCTAACACATTCTAAAGTCAGTAAGTTAAGAGTTTTATGGCACAACGCTGTAGCATAAAACTCATAACTAAAGTGCTAAAAAGTACACTAACACCCATAAACTACCTATTAACCCCTAAACCGAGGCCCTCCCGCACTGCAAACATTAAAATAAAATTTTTAACCCCTAATCTGCCACACCGGACATCGCCGCAACTATAATAAACATATTAACCCTTAAACCGCCACACTCCCGCCTCACAAATACTAGTTAAATAATATTAACCCCTAATCTGCCTCCCCTAACATCGCCGCCACCTACATTATACTTATAACCCCTAATGTGCTGCCCCCAACACCGCCGCCACCTACCTACACTTATTAACCCCTAATCTGCCGCCCCCAACGTCACCGCCACTATTCTAAATGTATTAACCCCTAAACCTAAGTCTAACCCTAACCCTAACACCCCCTAACTTAAATATAATTTAAATAAATCTAAATAAATATTAATATTATTACCTAAATAATTCGTATTTAAAACTAAATACTTACCTATAAAATAAACCCTAAGCTAGCTACAATATAACTAATAGTTACATTGTATCTATCTTAGGGTTTATTTTTATTTTACAGGCAAGTTTGTATTCATTTTAACTAGGTAGAATAGTTACTAAATAGTTATTAACTATTTAATAACTACCTAGCTGAAATAAATACAAAAGTACCTGTAAAATAAAACCTAAGTTACAATAACACTACAATTAAATACATTTACTAAATTAAAAACAATTAAATAAATTAAATTAGCTAAAGTACAAAAACAAACAAACACTAAATTACAGAAAATAATAAACAAATTACAAGATATTTAAACTAATTACACCTAATCTAATAGCCCTATCAAAATAAAAAAGCCCCCCCAAAATAAAGAAAAAACCCTAGCCTAAACTAAAATATCAATAGCCCTTAAAAGGGCCTTTTGCGGGGCATTGCCCCAAAGTTCAATCCGATTGGCTGATCCAATCAGCCAATAGGATTGAGCTTGCATTCTATTGGCTTTTCCTATGCCAATAGGATTTTTTCTACCTTAATTCGGATTGGCTGATTGATTCTATAAGCCAATCGGAATCTAAGGGACACCATCTTGGATGACATCATTTAAAGGAATCGTCATTCAGTAAGAAGACTTCGGATGAAGAGGATGCTCCATGTCAGATGTCTTGAAGATGGAGCCGCTCCGCATCGGATGGATGAAGATAGATTAGGGTTTGGGCCGCAAAAGAGCTAACTGCCGTTTTAAGGGCAATGCCCACCCAAATGCCATTTTCAGGGCAATTGGGAGCTTAGGTTTTTTTAGTTAGGGTTTTATTTGAGGGGTTGGTTGTGTGGGTGGTGGGTTTTACTGTTGGGGGTGTATTTGTATTTTTTTTTTTACAGGTAAAAGAGCTGATTACTTTGGGGCAATGCCCCGCAAAAGGCCCTTTAAGAGCTATTGATAGTTTAGTTTAGGCTAGGGTTTTTTTATTTGGGGGGGGGGGGGGGCTTTTTTTTATTTTGATAGGTCTATTAGATTAGGTGTAATTAGTTTAAGTATCTTGTAATTTGTTTATTATTTTCTATAATTTAGTGGGGTTTTTTGTACTTTAGCTAATTTAATTTAATTTATTTAATTGTTTTTAATGTAGTAAATTTATTTAATTGTAGTGTAGTGTTAGGTGTTATTTTAACTTAGGTTATGTTTTATTTTACAGGTACTTTTGTATTTATTTTAGCTAGGTAGTTATTAAATAGTTAATAATTATTTAGTAACCATTCTACCTAGTTAAAATAAATACAAACTTGCCTGTAAAATAAAAATAAACCCTAAGATAGCTACAATGTAACTATTAGTTATATTGTAGCTATTTTAGGATTTATTTTATAGGTAAGTATTTAGTTTTAAATAGGAATTATGTAGGTAATAATATTTATATTTATTTAGATTTATTTAAATTATATTTGTTAGGGGGTGTTAAGGTTAGGGTTAGACTTAGGTTTAGGGGTTAATACATTTAGTATAGTGGCGGCAACGTTGGGGGAGGCAGATTAGGGGTTAATAAATGTAGGTAGGTGGCGGCGATGTTAGGGACGGCAGATTAGGGGTTAATAATATTTAACTAATGTTTGCGAGGCAGGAGTGCGGCGGTTTAGGGGTTAATATGTTTATTATAGTGGCAGCGACGTTGGGGGCGGAAGATTAGTGGTTAATAAATGTAGGTAGGTTGCGGCAACATTGGGGGCGGCAGATTAGGGGTTAATAAATATAATGTAGGTGGCGGAGATGTTGGGGGCAGCAGATTAGGAGTTAATAAATATAATGTAGGTGGCGGCGATGTCCGGAGCAGTAGATTAGGGGTTAATAAATATAATGTAGCTGCCAGCGATGTTGGGGCAGCAGATTAGGGGTTAATATGTGTAAGATTAGGGGTGTTTAGACTCAGAGTTCATGTTAGGGTGTTAGGTGTAAACATAACTTTAGTTTCCCCATAGGAATCAATGGGGCTGCGTTACTGAGATTTACGCTGCTTTTTGGCAGGTTTTAGACTTTTTCTCAGCTGACTCTCCCCGTTGATTCCTATGGGGAAATCGTGCACGAACATGTACGACCAGCTCACTGCTGACTTAAGCAGCGCTGGTATTGGAGTGCGGTAAGGAGCACAATTTTGCTCAACGCTCACTTCTTGCCTAATAACGCCAGGTTTGTAAAAACCTGTAATACCAGTGCTGCAGGTAAGTGAGCGGTGAGAGAAAACTGCTTGGTAGCACCGCATAGCCTCTAACGCAAAATTCGTAATCTGGCCGTTAATGTTTTGTGGGCTTTCCATTGTTCATAATGCAATTGAACAAATTTTGTTTTGAACAAAACTCTTACCCGAATATTATGACGAACCAAACATGGTCATGAACAAAATTCTGAGGAGTCGGCCAAAATTTCTGAACTGAATCTTTTGGACAAAACTAGTTTTTGACCGTGCACATGCCGTGTCTACTTGTACATAATTGATTTAACTCACATACAAATATACTAGCTTCACATATCAATACACACACACCGTTGACCCTTTACCTTCCCATCACCTTGTAATATACCTTAACCCTATCTCTTGAATGTTAGGGTCAGGATTTTGTATTTTATTTTGGAGGGTAGAGAAAGCCAGTGAAGGGATTGGCAAAGAAGTGCAACAGATAAGGAGCAATGTGTAAGGAAGATCATCTTTGCAATTCAAAAAGACAAACAGCAGCTAGGGAAGGAGAAGATGAAAATGCAATAGTCAAGGCTGGAGATAATGAGAGAGTTGATTAATTCTTAGTTGTGTCTTTTGTAGCACATTTTGGAGATGTATTTAAGGTGGAAAATGCAGGAATGGGACAAACAGTGGATTTGATTAGTGAATGAAAGATCTGAGTCAAGTTTCACCTCAAGGCATCAGGCATGAGAGGTTGGGTTAACAATGTTATTAAAAGAAAGGAGAAAAATAAGGAGGTCAGTTTTAGAGAGATTTAACTTAAAGAGATATAAAACCCAAAATTGTGCTTTGATAATTCAGATAGAAAATGTGATTTTAAACAAATGTTTAATTTACTTCTATTATCAATTTTTCTTCATTCTCTTGGTATCTCTTGTTGAAATGTGAAGATGTATGCTTAGGAGTCAGCCCATTTCTGGAGCACTATATGGCAGCAGTTTTGCTAGAATGTTATCCATTTGCAAGAGCACTAGATGGCAGCACTATTTCCTTCCATGTAGTGCTCCTGATGCCCACCTAGGTATCTCTTTAACACAGAATATCATGAAAACAAAGCAAATTTGGCAAACTGTTGGAAACTTGTTAAAATGGTATGCTCTGTTTAAATCACAAAATGATATTTTTGGGGTTTCATATTCCTTTAAGATAGTGAAAGGATATCCAGGATGTATTATTAGATAGACAGTTAGTGGAAGGAGTTAGCAAG
Organism: Bombina bombina; assembly: GCF_027579735.1. Taxonomy (NCBI): domain Eukaryota; kingdom Metazoa; phylum Chordata; class Amphibia; order Anura; family Bombinatoridae; genus Bombina; species Bombina bombina. Next base: position 906,654,907 of record NC_069501.1, on the reverse strand, counting down.
GAAGGGAATATATCTGGTGCAGTGAGGTAGATTTGGGTATCATCAGCATACAAATGAAACATAACTTAAGGGGATCTAAGGATGAAGTATAGATTGAAAAGCAAAGAGGACCAAGAAAGAGATTAGTTGTACCCCAACAGAAAGTGGTAAAGGGGCAGAGGATGAGCCATAGAAGGACATTAAAGGTATGATTAATCAAGAAGAGAAGCATGAGAGGGCTGTGTCACAAATGCTAAATGATTGGAGGATTTGGAGCAAGAGAGGGTGGTCAACAGAATCTAAAGCTGCAGACAGATTAAGAAGATTTACCAGAGAAAAATGTCCTATAGGGTTTACTTTAAGTAGGTCATTAGTAACCTTAATGCTTGTTGTCTCTTTGAAGTGATAGGGGTTAAAAACAGATTGCACTGGATCAAGGAGTTTGATGTGAAGAAATGGGATATACATGTATATGCTAGCCTACCAGAAGTTTTGAGGCAAGTGGCAGTAGATAAATAGAGCAATAGTTGGATAGGAAGAATGTATTGAAAGATTTTTATTTTTTCAGGATAGGTGTGACTAGTGCATGTTTCAGGGATGAGTAGTATATACCTCAGTTGAGGTAGAGATTAAAGATATGAGTATGGATTGGACTAAGATTATGAGAAAGGTACGTCAGTCGTTGTCAGGGGATGGGATTGAGGGGACAAGTAGTGAAGTGGGAGAATCATATAAGCGCTGCGGAATCTGTTGGCGCTCTACAAATAACCGATAATAATAATAATAATAATAATAATAATAATAATAATATAAGGGCAGAAACTTAATTGTCAGTAATAGGGGCCAAATGTGGCTGAATTTGTGTAGATGTAAGCTTTAGATGTTTGCTATTAGTTGTGGGGGCTATAGATTGATGTTTAGAAATTATTATTTCTGATGAAATCTATTTTGTTGTTGAAGTGGCTAGCAAAATCTTGAGTTGTGCAAAAAGGGAAAATGGTTAAGGTAAGACTTGGGGGTGGGTGGAGAAGGTTGAAGATGGAGAACAGACTTTTGAGTTTAAAAAAGAGTAGAGATAAGAGTAAAGAAGAAATTCTGCTTAGACAGGTTAAGAGCAGAATAGTAGGAGTGCAAGATAAACTTGCAGTGAAGAAAGCCAACTGAGCAGCAAGACCTTCTCCAGTGTTGCTAATTGTGGGAATATTTGTGTAGGGATCATGAGGCCAAATTGTCAGGACTGATGTAAGAGTGGAGTTGTAGTGAAAGATATGACACAGTTTAACTCTTTTTTTTTCCTAATGAGGTGACATTTCCACCTCTTAGCCAAAAGCCATGCTAGCCGTCCCCACATTGCCATATGGCTAGTACTGCTATTGGCTGAGAGGTGTAAACATCACCTCATTAAAAAAAGAGTTATGCTGTGGGCGGTCAAAGCCACTTAGCTTAGCAAGGAGGTTGCGGCAAAGAAAGGATACTTTTAACATACCTTTTTAAAACTCATTACTGAAGGTCCCATTTATTTTTAGTGCTGGTTAATCCTAGCATTTTTTTGAAACACCAGGATTTACCATCACTTCAAGTTCATGTTTAGTATGTTGCAAATTGCTGGTTCATCTGCAAGCACAGACAGTTTATTTATCTTAAAGAAATAAAAGGGGGGTATACTGATTTTATACATGGTTTAAGCACAAGCTAAAGTAAGGTAAGATAATTTTCTTAGAGATTTGTTATATATATATATATATATATATATATATATATTTATTTTAAATGTGCTTATAATTAAGAAATTGTGTATATGTTAACACTTTAAAATAGAATTTAAAAAAAACTTTTTCAATATTACAGTAAACTGCGTTAGTGCTGTGTAAGTGTTTCTGAAGTTCTCAAAGTTGATGGCTAAATTCTCATTGCAAGTTATTTAAAACAAAATAGGTTTTATTTGTCTGTTGATGAATGAAGACATCATTATGAAAAGAAAAAAGGTTTCATCTAGTTGAATAAATTGCAGGTTAGGTCATGTTTTATTTTTATTTATATGCTGAAGAAAGATGAAAGAAACTTTGTGCACTTTTTATTAAATAATTAATGTGATTTGTTAAATCATTTAAAAAGGAAACCTGTGATCAAGCTCTAACACAGGTTAGCTAACAACTAATAGCTATTCTTTTATCGAGCTTATTAAGATACAGGTTAGGTCATGGTTCATTTTTATATTTTGTATGCTGAGATTGGATGGTTAACTTCCTGCACTTTCCATTAAATAATTAATGTGATTTGTTAACCCTGTATTGCACTAGTCGTTTAGCCCTTACCCTGTACAGCGGCTGTGTTCTAGGCTGTTAGCATGCCTATGTTGCTCTTGTCTGTGGGCTGCACTATTTCTGCATGCCTCAAGAATGAGGAAGTGCAGAAATAATGTATCGGAGGATACCCCAGGCTTTGGATAGCAGAGACAGGGTGTCCATGTGATCCCATATTTGTCAGTGGGGTGCCTCAATTCATGAGATACACTTCAATGTTGTGATCAATGTGTATCTTGTGCTGCTGTCAAAAATTACAGTTACTGGGTATACAATCACAGTGACAGCTAGTCATAGTGATTTTATACTTTAAAATGGAGCCTATACATATATATATATATTTCAGTATTAAATTTAAATTTATTGTTATTTTATATACCCATATAGGGTATCACTAGAAAGTCCTGTTTGTCTGTTAAAAGAGTGTATAATATGAATGGTTACACTTAACAAGAGAGTGGACAAGTAAGGTGTAACCAATAGTGAGCAAAATGCCAAAATATCTCGTGCAATTTAAACACAAAAATGGGAAAAACCTTGGTTCTTACGAGTAAAACCATTTTAAAAATGAAAACTGCTGGCTACTCATTTTACCATGGCCACACTGGCAAAAGATGTGGTATTAAATATGCTTTGAACTGTGAATCCAAATTTGTGGTTTACATAATTAAATGCCAGTGTGGTGAAATGTTTATTTGTAAAAAAGAGCGGATTGCTGTACGCAGGTCAACCATTATCCAATCAAAGTAATGAAAAACCAGGGAGTCTGTGTATGAAAAATCAAGTTCCTTTATTAGTATGCATTAAAATATGCTCAGCAGTGTTTAACAAACTTCAGACCCAATGATCCTCAAGCACCCATATGGTGCCAGCAGCGTCACAGTTCAGCTGACACGTTTCGGCCAATAACCGTAGTCAAAGCTGTATGACCTGCCTATCTGGACCTGAACTTAAAAAACTTAAAAGCCTCTGTCATAGGTTGCAATTCATAATGACGCTGTCGACCCAGCCCACTTCTCGGGATCCCATGTCATTATGCTGATACAAATACAATTCTGTCTGTACAACGCTAATTATCTTTCAAAGAAACATCATTATGTATGTCACAATAAAAATGATGGGCTGGTAGCAATTCTTGGTCAGTGAGTAAATTCATTATAACTTTTACATTTGCATAAAATATATCCTAAATAACATTAGTGAAAAAAAGATAATGTGACTTGCTCAATGTCCCTAATTTGGATAATAATTATTATTATTATTATTATTATTAACATGCTTATCTTATAGTTGTCAGTCACTGCATCAATATATAATCAAGTGACTAAACCGGATATAAAGGCAGCCCCGGGACCATATAGGGGGAGGGGCTTTTGACCCCATAGCAGGGAATGACCTGGAGGTGGTTGTAGGGGATGGGGCTAGGAGAGCCGTTATCTTGGCGGGAAGAGTAGATTCCCTCCTCTTTGCATCCGGACCTGACGGTGGGAAGAAGCTTTGTACTCCTTCCCACTTCATCAAATCCAGACGTGAACAGGCTATGGAGGGCCTCCCAGAGCTGATCGCGGCAGCTGCAGCTGTAGCCAGGGAGCATGGGGCGGATTGGTTGATGGCCAACCTGCAGGAGGCCGGTGCAGTGCCAGGAGGATCAGATCAGTGGATGGGGGAGGTGAACCAGCCGGCGGCTCGGCCTTCGAGGCGTTCCAGGCCGCCAGAGCGTTTGAGCCCTGCAGTGACGAGGCAGAGAGGACGTTCTGCTGCAGGAGTCGGAGGACGGAAGGGGACCTGATGGCCGGCTGTGGTGCAGTGTGGCCCGGAGGCAGAACGATGAGTTCCGGACCAGGTGGAGCGGCAGGTCACGGCTGCCAGAGGATGGAGGAGCGGGCGAGGTCACAGATCCAGACCGGGGAGAGCAGTACCTGTGGTGCAGGCGAGAGAGGAAGGTAAGCCACTGAGCTATCGCAGTGTGGCTGGTAAAGGGGGCAGAGTGTGTGACGGTGGATGAGCAGGGGGCTCTTTAGGGCAAGAGGGGGGTTGAATTTTGGGGCCTGTGCACCCATAAGATGCAGGGAGTTGGCTCTGGGTTAGCTGAGGGGTAATATATCCAATAATTGAAGCAGGGGGGGGTGGTTTGCGGTGTAGAGGGGGGAAGCCTCAGGATAAGAGGCAGGGAGCTGCAGAGGAACGTTAGGGCCTGGGTTGTGAGGACGACAGGGTCATCAAGGGGTGGGAGAGAATGTTTGCCTCCGCTGGGGCTTAGGTGGGGTAATGAGGATTCACTCAGAGGAATTAATAAAGACAAAGGGAAGAGGTATGTAAATTGTAATGGGTCGCTTGTGCTTTGCACCTGAAAAAAAAAAAAAAAAAATCAGTAAAGATATGACACAATGACACATGATCCCCTGTAGCAGTTTTAATGGCCTTATCACCTTTGGTCATTACTTAACCCCTATTCATTTTCCCCCTGGGTCAGCCTTATAGGGCTTTGCCTTTGCCCTCCCCCACCCCCTCCCCCCCCCTTTCTGCTATAGGAGCGGGGCCCTGTGCTGTTCATTATGTGATTTTGGCGCATGCCATTTTATCTTTAATTCTAATGCGCTTGGGAATTTGCATTGTAGGGTATTGGGGTGGGTGTAAATGTCAATTTTTGTCTGTACTCTTCCTCCTGCATGCCGGGTTTATCGCCCCCCCCCCCTTCCTCCTCCTTCTTCTCCCTCCTCCATTGGGTGGGGGAGGATCTGGTGGTGGTGGGGGGGTGTTCTAGGAATGTTGGTGGCTCTGATCCTTCCTTTCTTTTGCCAGTGGTACCCACACCAAGTGGAGATGGGCCGGGGGATTTGTTGGCAGTGGCGATGTTGGACGGCAGCAGGCAGGAGAGGGACAGGGATTCTATAGTCCTGGAGGACTTCCCCAGTGATATTGATGAAGAGGGGCCTGGAACGTTGAGCAGGTCCGGTGGACTCATGGCTGGCTTGGTGGGGAGCTTGGATGCTCTGGCGCAGCTTCTAAATTCATTTTCCCCCCCGGGGGGTAGGGAGAACAGGGGGGGTAGGGAGAACAGGGACAATGGGTTTCCAGCCGGAGGGTTGAGGAGCGGGGTTGCTGGGATTGGAGGCGGGGGAGTGGTTATCAATTCTTCTTCTGTTGTTCCCGTACAGGTGGAGAGTGGGTATCAGAGGAGGACTGTAACCAGTCGCAGGTCACCTACAGGGTCCCGGAGGGGCAGATCCTGGTCCCCTGTTTCCAGGAGAGGAAGGGGTGACGAGCATCTCTCACCTACTTGGGCACGGTTGGAGAGGAACTCGAGAGGCAGGAGCAGTGATAGACGGCGCTATGCCAGGGCCTAGAGGTGTTCGCCAGTGAGGTGGCGCGAGGCCTCAGTGAGGCGCAGAAGGACTGGGAGTGTGCCAGCAAGGCAGGAGACTGGGAGGGCAGTTGAACAACGGCCGGGAGCTGGGATGTCACACAGGGCAGGTGAGGCGCCTTTACAGGCGGGAGGGTCTGTTGCACGAGAGAACGAGGGTGTGGATGGTGTGCAGAGTGTGTTGTTGAAGGGCCTTAAGAAGCTGGTGGTGAGGGTGGAGCAGTCTATGATGGCCGAGAAGGCGGGCCCAGGGGCAGTATGGACCGGTGAGGGGGCTCAGGTGGGTGCGGAGGGGGCCCAGATGGCCGACAGTCAGGCCTTGGGGGAGTCAGCAGCAGTACCCGGGACTCCAGGGGTTCCCTCGGTTGTGTCCGTAGCAGGTTCTCTGAAGGTTTCGGAGGAGGCATTTAGGAGGCCATGCCTGTGCGCGATTGGTCCTTTGGGGCTACATTTGACGAATGAGGTGAAGGAGAAGATCTGGAAGCGGGAGTTTTTGGAGTTGTTTTCCCTCCTCCCGATGGACCAATTTTTGGAGGTTAAGGAGGATGCCAAAGGGGACACGGCTAAGAAAAATGAGGAGGAGAGGAAGAAGAGGTACCGCAAGTTACCTAAGACGTTCGCAAATTGGTCCAGAGCGTTCTTCATATTCACAAGCGTAATGGCGGAGAAGTTTCCGGATCAGGGTTCGGCGTTATTTTGTTATCTGGACGAGATTTCTGTGGCTTATCGGACGTATGGGAACATGGCCTGGTGGCGCTATGATGAGCAATTCAGACAGAGAATAGTGGTGCGGCCCGACATGAGATGGGATGAAAGGGATATGGGGATATGGCTGGAGATCATGACTCCATTGCGGGGGCAGCCCTTTCGGTATAGTGGGCCCGGGGGAGCGAATAGCTCAAACGGGTCGGCGGTGGCCATCCGAAAAGGACTCTGCTTCCAGTTTAATGAGGGGCAATGTTGTTTCGGAACTTCGTGCAAATACAAGCATGAATGCTCGGGTTGTGGAGGATTCCATCCCTATGCAAAATGCTTTAGGAAGGGCAGGGTCGCCGGTGGACACCAAAGGGCAGGGTCGCCGGTGGACACCCAGGGGAAGTGGGTGTTCCGGGCACGGACGCCGGTGGACATCAAAAAGATTGTGCCCTGGTTAGAGCGGTACGCTAGAGTACGGGGTAGAGGAGAGGATGCAGAGTTGTTGTTAACGGGGTTTAGTTCAGGTTTTAGGATTCCGTTTGGGCAACATTGGGGGAGCTCGGCCCCGGGTAATTTGAGATCAGCAAGGGACTTCCCGGGGGTACTGAGGGACAAGTTGGCTAAGGAGCTAAGTTTGGGCCGGATGGCTGGGCCGTTTCAGGAGCTTCCGCTCTGGAACCTGAGACTGTCACCTCTTGGGGTGGTCCCCAAGAAGGTGCCAGGGCAGTTTCGGATGATACATCATCTATCGTACCCGAAGGGGTCTTCGGTGAATGATGGGATTGATCCGGAGGTGGCGGCAGTGCGGTATGTGTCATTTGATGACGCAGGGGGCCTTACTGGTCAAATTCGATATCGAGTCGGCCTTCAGATTGCTCCCAGTCCACCCGGCTTGACACACCATTTGTTGGGATGTAATTTTGAGGGGGAATATTTTGTGGACCTTTGTTTGCCCATGGGGTGTTCTATTTCTTGTTCTTATTTTGAAAAGTTTAGTTGTTTTTTTGATTGGGTCGTTCAGCAGGTGTCTGGGTACAGTTCATTAGTTCATTATTTGGATGATTTTTTATTTGTTGGCCCAGCAGGTACCCGGGTTTGTGAGGAACTAATGTGCACTTTTGAAAGGGTCGCAAGGGAGTTTGGCATCCCGGTGGCGAAGGACATGACTGAAGGTCCGGCGGTGGCTCTGAGTTTTCTGGGGATCCAGATCGATACAATAAGTATGGAGTGCAGCCTCCCGATGGAGAAAGTGATTGACTTGAGAGAGACTTTGAGGAGGGTGATATCCAAAAAAAGATGACACTGAGGGAGGTTCAGTCGATGCTGGGTAAGCTGAATTTTGCGTGCAGAATCATTCCGGTGGGAAGGGTTTTTTGCCGTAGGTGGTCATTGGCGACGGTCGGGGTGACGGAGGCTTTCCATTACATCAGTTGACAAGCCCATTGAAGGCGGACCTGCTGGTGTGGCTCCAATTCTTAGAGGAGTTCAATGGCAGATCATTGATCCAGCAAGGTATGGGGGCCCCGAGGACATTCAGCTGTTTACAGATGCGTCGGGGGCCCTCGGTTTCGGAGCCTACCTTGGAGGTAAGTGGTGTTTGGACGCCTGAAGATTGGCGGGAGGCGGCATAACCAAGAATTTGGTTTTCCTAGAGATGTTTCCGCTGTTAGTGGCCTTGGTTCTCTGGCCGGAGGACATCCGCAATAGGAAGGTCGCATTTTATTCAGACAACATGGGGGGGGGTTATGGCAATTAATGGGTTGTCTGCATCTTCTCCACCAGTGGTCTTTCTCCTCAGATTGTTTGTGTTGTAGTGTCTGAAATGTAATGTGTTGTTTAGGGCGGTACATGTGCCTGGTAAATTGAATGGCATTGCTGACTCTCTTTCCCATTTTTAGTGGGACAGGTTTCCTTGTTGCAGAAGGTTGTGGAGGGATTACCGGGGGGTGTAAGGATAGCTATGAGGTGCTACTTTTCCGACTGGCATTTGTTTTGGCGTTTTTTTGCGGCTTTCCGGATATCAGAGGTGGTGGGGGCCACCAGGCGGGATGGGGGGGATCCAAAAGGGGTATGTGTGAGCCAGGGATGGGAGGTTGTTCCTGTGGTTGCAGAAGTCGAAAATGGATCAATTGGGAAAGGGAAGGTGATTCGCCTGGCGGCCATTGGGGGGCCTTGTTGCCCTGTGTTGTCCTATTTGAGTTTCATGCAGGTCTGGAGAGGGGACGGGGCCAGTTACTGATTCATGCAAATGGGGACACTCTGTCGCGGTTTCAGTTTTTTTTTTTTTCAAAAAGCTTTATTTGAGATTCAAAAAGAAGTAACAATAGAATGATAATGTCACATAAATTTCAACAAAACATGGCACATTTTGTATCATTATACATAAAACAAAACTGTGACAGGGTTGATTGACATGCAACTATGTTGCGCGCCTCCAGAGTCTATGTTAGCATAATCAAGCAGCATACGCCTCTGCCACTGTTTTAACCTTGGTTACTTCAAAACAATTATATTCTGCTCTGGAAGCTTCAAAGAAAACAAAAGCAAATACAGCATAATGAAAATGAACAGTTCAGCTCAAGCGCTATATTGTGCGCCTGTGGATCATAATTTATGACATGCACCGAGACCAACCGTGCATGACAGCTGGGTGTGGAATAGGAAAGAAAGAAGTAAGGTCATAAATGACAAGATAAGGGGGGAGATATCCCCTAAGAGTAAAGAAAGAAAAGAGAGAGAATGAAGAGAGGGAGAGAAGAAGGGGAGGAGAGAGAGGAAGGGGGAAAAAAAAAAAACGGAAGGGGGGGGGGTTCGGGTAGGAAGGGTGGAGGGGGATGCAAACCACGTTTCGAGCCTGCACGTCTGTAGAGTGAGACTTTATCTATACAAAGGTTTCCATAGCTCTTTCATATACTCATGGACTTCAATTTTATCGTCTCTTAAATAACGATATCTTTCTAATGACAGATATCTATCAACTCTGTCTTCCCATTCTACATGTTGTGGGATGCAAGTAGTTTTCCAGTTCTTGGGAATAAGGGCTTTGGCACTGTTAAGCATTATATACAGAAGATATTTTTTGGGCTTTTCTGTTATTTTGGGTAAGCCATGGAACAGTAGGAGACTCGGACCTCTGTTTATTGTGAGATTTAACTTGGTTTCTATTGAGTCTATTACAGAACCCCAAAATGGCTGAATTAGGTCACAAGTCCACCAGATGTGGAGGAACGTGCCAGTCTCGCCACAGCCGCGCCAACATTTGCCATCCGATCTCTTATAGAATTTTCTAATCTTGGCAGGAGTGAGGTAACAGCGGGATAGGTATTTATAGTTGGACTCGAGGACCCCAGCGGAGATAGATGCTTTGCTATGGTTATAGAATATATTTTGCCAATCCGTCTCCGTGAGGTCCCCGCCAAGTTCTGTGTTCCATTGTCTGACAAACGAAGGCATACTGTCGCGGTTTCAGTTTGTAGCAGTTATGAGGAAAGTTCTGGCAAGAATGGGCCTTCCTGCCGTTTAATTCAGTTCCCATTCTTTTCGGATAGGCACTGCAACTGAGGCTAGTATGATTGGAATGTCTGATGATAGAATTAAGGTGATTGGCAGGTGGGCTTCTAACAGATTTAAATTGTATGTTAGACAGGAATTGGTGTTGTAGGTGCTGTTTGTTTTTCCCCCCCATAGGTCATTCAGAATGCTGGATCGTGGGACACTCTTACATCTTCTGGGCCAGAAGGGCGGCGATGGTGAAAGATGCGGGCAGCCAGCTGGGTCTATATAGAGAGATGGTTCACATTCGGTGGTTTGGGGTGCGAGGACTGAGGTGGGAACAGGTATTGTTAAAGGTTATAGAGTATGCTAGATTGTTTGAGCCTCCACAAATGTTGTTGATCCATGCTGGGGGAAATGATCTGGGTTTCATGGCCCAGAAGGAGCTGATTGACAGTATAAAGAGGGACTTATCGAGATTACTAGAGATGTTTCCGGGATTGGTGGTGATATGGTCTGAGATAGAGCCCAGGAGATCTTGGAGGGAGTGTCTGGTAGCTGTTTCTTTTTAAAGGATGGGGTGCATTTAAACGAGGTTGGGCTCCATTTGTTTAATTTTAATTTGAAAGAAGGGGTACTTAATGCCTTGGGGGTTGGCAGGGTCCGGCTCTGAGCCGTCCTGGTGGCGGGGGTCTTGCCTGGTTTGAGTGGTAAATTGGGGCTCGGTACCACCGGTGGTGCAGGAGAGGGTGAATTGTGGAGAGGTAAATGAGGTGGAGACGGACAGCTGGGCAAGCCCTGTGGGTAGTTATTCTACAGTGTTATTTATAATGTTTGATATTTATTCGTTGTGTTAAAAAGTTGTTAATAAATAAGCTGCGGCCTTTTATACCTCAGAGACGTTGTATGTGTATTATTTTAACAGGGAATGTAATATCTAATTAGGGGGTCAAGGCAGCCCCGGGACCGTATAGGGGGAGGGGCTTTTGACCCCATAGCAGGGAATGACCTGGAGGTGGTTGTATTGGATGGGGCTAGGAGAGCCGTTATCATGGCGGGAAGAGTAGATTCCCTCCTCTTCGCATCCGGACCTGATGGTGGGAAGAAGCTCCCTCCCTCCCCTTTTTTGGTGACTGTTGTCGCAGCTTGTTCCGGGGGGCTTGCCTGGTTTGAGTGGTAAATTGGGGCTCGGTACCTCCTGTGGTGCAGGAAAGGGTGAATTGTGGAGAGGTAAATGAGGTGGAGACGGACAGCTGGGCAAGCCCCGTGGATAGTTATTCTACAGGGTTATTTAAAAGGTTTGATATTTATTGGTTGTGTTAAAAAGTTGGTAATAAATAAGCTGCAGCCTTTTATACCCCAGAGACATTGTATGTGTATTATTTTAACAGGGAATGTAATACCTAATCAGGGGGTCATGATCCATTCTGCAAAAGAGATTAGAAAGGATACATACATGGTGCAGAACTCTGCACTGAAAAATTAATGCACTGACAATGAACTCTAAAAAACAAAAGATCATTGTTTTATCCCTGTATACGATGTCACACCTCTTCTATTCTAATGCTAGATTAATGTGTATATCTGTACTTAAGGGAATATTCCTATGGAACCCATTAGGTGGCATCAGGTAGGAGACACTGAATGTTGAACTATTTGTTAGATTTTTGTCAGGAAAAAGACATATACTTAATAATGATGACAAACTGTAGTATCCCAGAAGGGGATACAAAAAAGGCGCGCTGATGGTTTTGAAAAAACGGGGCGGGAAAAAATGGGAGTGACAAATAGCTCCGCACTCAAATTGAAAAGCAAACGATGCAACAAAGAATGAAAACATACAAATATGAAAATAAAAAATGCAACAAAACTGAAAACAAAAACTGAAAACAAAAATCTTCTAGGACAGAGTGATAGTTATCATAGATATAATACCAAGTCCCAATGTGTTAAAATCCGGTGTCTTGGTCCATAGAAAACAGATAGCCGCCAGGAGGTGATTGTGGCGGGGCAGCTCCTCTTGATCCCAGAGAGCGGGTGGGTATTACTGAGGCAGAAAAAGGAAAAAAAAAGAGGGCGCCAATAGTGTGATAATGTTTGGTTCACAGCAGATAATAAAACACAAATATTGCGCTTACCAAAACAAGTTGCTCTGAACTCTGACCAGTGCTGTATCGCCTGCTGGCACTTTACTCAGCGGCCAGTACACTGTGTATAGGCATGTATCCTCCAGGTGCTCCGTGGATTCAACTCAAGGATGTATATACCTTAGAAAGTAGAGAGGAGACTCCACATAGTGTAATATGTTTTTTCAAAAAGATGGAGGAAACATGTATTATGCTTACCAAAGGAATTGGCACTGTTCTGTGACCAGTGCGATCTCGCCTGCTAGCACCTTATACAGCGGCTAGTATACTGTGTGTTGGTTTGTCCTCTCTGTAAAAGGTCTGTAGTTTTAGCCGTGTACGTTACTTAGTAATAAAATGTCTGTTATATTGTAACAACCAGGTGTATAATGGTTGTTACTATTTAAGTAGTTAAGGTCGTCTGTAACTTAACGGCACTAACATAAAATTGAATAAAATTTGGACAGCTTCCAGGTAAAATTTAAAAGGCTTTAATGACGCGTTTCTCAACCAGCTACGGGTCGTTTCATCAGATATAAAGCAGATCTGCTTTATATCTGATGAAACGACCCGTAGCTGGTTGAGAAACGCGTCATTAAAGCCTTTTAAATTTTACCTGGAAGCCGTTAAGTTACAGACGACCTTAACTACTTAAATAGTAACAACCATTATACACCTGGTTGTTACAATATAACAGACATTTTATTACTAAGTAACGTACACGGCTAAAACTACAGACCTTTTACAGAGAGGACAAACCAACACACAGTATACTAGCCGCTGTATAAGGTGCTAGCAGGCGAGATCGCACTGGTCACAGAACAGTGCCAATTCCTTTGGTAAGCATAATATATGTTTCCTCCATCTTTTTGAAAAAACATATTACACTATGTGGAGTCTCCTCTCTACTTTCTAAGGTATATACATCCTTGAGTTGAATCCACGGAGCACCTGGAGGATACATGCCTATACACAGTGTACTGGCCGCTGAGTAAGGTGCCAGCAGGCGATACAGCACTGGTCAGAGTTCAGTGCAACTTGTTTTGGTAAGCGCAATATTTGTGTTTTATTATCTGCTGTGAACCAAACATTATCACACTATTGGCGCCCTCTTTTTTTTTCCTTTTTTTTCCTTATATACTTAATAATACTTATAAATACTTAAAATGGATAGTGTGTTTAATATATCAACCCCAATTTTATATATGGATTGTGACATATTGGAATCCATTGATATTTGCATATCCTCATACTTGATTTTATTATCTGCCTAGACAGCTTAACCCAATCACAACAGAACCAGAGTTTAAGTGTATTTGGCACAGTTTTAATGCCAAAAATTGTCTAAGTCGAATTCAGAATTTAGTCCCTGGGGCATCCTAGTCCCCAGTTTAAAAATCCAGAAAATCTCTCTTTTTGAAAGGACATAGTCCAAATCCCCTCCTCTGTTTTTTTGTCTTACTTTTTCTATCAATATCCATCTCATTGTGTCAGGGGAACTAGCATGTTTGTACTTGAAGTGTTGGACTAAGGGTGTTGTAAGTTTACCTGCCTTTATGTTTGTTATGTGTTCAAGTATTCTTTCTCTCACCTCTCTTGTGGTCAAGCCTGTGTACTGTATGTGACACTTTGTGCATGTCAACAAATAAACAACATTGTAGGATCTACAGTTCAAACTCCTCTTTGTTCAAATATTCTACCAGTAACTTCACTTTTGAATTCAAATCATTAATACAGCACAACAGTGGTATGAAACAGGTCAGCATACAATATAGTAGCTAGCTATGTTGAGGTTGTGCAACGATGCTGTAAATTCCAGGAGAACCCCTTTTCAGCCTCAGAAATTGTCTTCATGTGCACTAGCCCGACATTGCTTTAGGCCTACAATGTGAAATCCGAAGTATGTTATTCAAAGTTTACATTTCTATGTTCTTCACATAGAAATACATTAATTTTTTTTTATTAAATGCATATTTCTATATATATATATATTTGTTAATGTAAAACATATATTTATTATATATATATATATATATATTTCTGTTCCTATATATCAATATAAATATAAATATACAGGTATAGGTATAGAAATATATTGAATGGGAAATATTAATGATTTATGTTAGGTTAGCACACAAGCTTTCCATTAAAGTCTATAGGGAGAATAACTTAGGCATAGATTTAGAGTTTTGTCGGTAAGGACCCGCGTAGCTAACGCCGGCTTTTTTCTGGCCGCACCATAAAAATAACTCTGGTATTGAGAGTCCACATAAAGGCTGCGTTAGGCTCCAAAAAAGGAGCGTAGAGCATTTTTAACGCAGCTTCAACTCTCGATACCAGACGCGGAACATCCATCCTGGCCGACGACTGAACGACGAATGACGGTTCCTTTAAATGACGTCATCCAAGATGGCGTCCCTCGAATTCCGATTGGCTGATAGGATTCTATCAGCCAATCGGAATTAAGGTAGGAATATTCTGATTGGCTGATGGAATCAGCCAATCAGATTTAGCTCGCATTCTATTGGCTGATCGGAACAGCCAATAGAATGCGAGCTCAATCTGATTGGCTGATTGGATCAGCCAATCGGATTGAACTTGATTCTGATTGGCTGATTCCATCAGCCAATCAGAATATTCCTACCTTAATTCCGATTGGCTGATAGAATCCTATCAGCCAATCGGAATTCGAGGGACGCCATCTTGGATGACATCATTTAAAGGAACCGTCATTCGTCGTTCAGTCGTCGGCCAGGATGGATGTTCCACGTCAGAGGTCTTAAGGATGCTGCTGCTCCGCTCCAGATGGATGTCGATAGAAGATGCCGCCTGGATGAAGACTTCAATCGGATGGAAGACCTCTTCTGCCCCGCTTGGATGAAGACTTCTACCGGATCATGGACATCTTCAGCCCCCCGCTTGGGCTTGGATCAGGACATCGGAGGAGCTCTTCTGGACCGATCGGTGAACCTGGTATGGTGAAGACAAGGTAGGAAGATCTTCAGGGGCTTAGTGTTAGGTTTATTTAAGGGGGGTTTGGGTTAGATTAGGGGTATGTGGGTGGTGGGTTGTAATGTTGGGGGGGGTATTGTATGTTTTTTTTACAGGCAAAAGAGCTGAACTTCTTGGGGCATGCCCCGCAAAGGGCCCTGTTCAGGGCTGGTAAGGTAAAAGAGCTTTTAACTTTAGTAATTTAGAATAGGGTAGGGCATTTTTTATTTTGGGGGGCTTTGTTGTTTTATTAGGGGGCATAGAGTAGGTGTAATTAGTTTAAAATTGTTGTAATATTTTTCTTATGTTTGTAGATATTTTTTTATTTTTTGTAACTTAGTTCTTTTTTATTTTTTGTACTTTAGTTAGTTTATTTCATTGTAGTTATTTGTAGATATTGTATTTAATTAATGTATTGATAGTGTAGTGTTAGGTTTAATTGTAGGTAATTGTAGGTATTTTATTTAATTCATTTAATGATAGTGTAGTGTTAGGTTTAATTGTAACTTAGGTTAGGATTTATTTTACAAGTAATTTTGTAATTATTTTAACTAGGTAACTATTAAATAGTTCTTAACTATTTAATAGCTATTGTACCTGGTTAAAATAATTACAAAGTTGCCTGTAAAATAAATATTAATCCTAAAATAGCTGCAATGTAATTATAATTTATATTGTAGCTATATTAGGATTTATTTTACAGTTAAGTATTTAGCTTTAAATAGGAATAATTTATTTAATAAGAGTTAATTAATTTCGTTAGATTAAAATTATATTTAATTTAGGGGGGTGTTAGTGTTAGGGTTAGACTTAGCTTTAGGGGTTAATACATTTATTAGAATAGCGGTGAGCTCCGGTCGGCAGATTAGGGGTTAATAATTGAAGTTAGGTGTCGGCGATGTTAGGGAGGGCAGATTAGGGGTTAATACTATTTATTATAGGGTTAGTGAGGCGGATTAGGGGTTAATAACTTTATTATAGTAGCGCTCAGGTCCGCTCGGCAGATTAGGGGTTAATAAGTGTAGGCAGGTGGAGGCGACGCTGTGGGGGGCAGATTAGGGGTTAATAAATATAATATAGGGGTCGGCGGTGTTAGGGGCAGCAGATTAGGGGTACATAAGGATAACGTAGGTGGCGGCGCTTTGCGGTTGGCAGATTAGGGGTTAATAAGTGTAGGTAGGTGGCGGCGACGTTGTGGGGGGCAGGTTAGGGGTTACTAAATATAATATAGGTTTTGGCGGTGTTAGGGGCAGCAGATTAGGGGTACATAAGGATAACGTAGTTGGCGGTCGGCAGATTAGGGGTTAAAAAAATTTAATCGAGTGGCGGTGATGTGGGGGGACCTCGGTTTAGGGGTACATAGGTAGTTTATGGGTGTTAGTATACTTTAGAGTACAGTAGTTAAGAGCTTTATGAACCGGCGTTAGCCCAGAAAGCTCTTAACTACTGACTTTTTTCCTGCGGCTGGAGTTTTGTCGTTAGAGTTCTAACGCTCACTTCAGCCACGACTCTAAATACCGGAGTTAGAAAAATCCCATTGAAAAGATAGGATACGCAATTTACGTAATCTGCGGATCTGCGGTATGGAAAAGTTGCGGCTGAAAAGTGAGCGTTAGACCCTTTTTTGAGTGACTCCAAATACCAGAGTTAGCCTAAAACCAGCGTTAGGAGCCTCTAACGCTGGTTTTCACGGCTAACGCCAAACTCCAAATCTAGGCCTTAGTGTGGTCGCAATATCCAAAACCCTCAAGTTAGCATACGTTGGGTTTCGCTTGTGTACAAAACTTTTACTTTGAACTTGTAATACACATCCTAAAATGCATGAGCAAAAGGTGTACTACTAGGGAAGTTTATGCTCAAAAGTGAGCACTAAATAATGTACCACTTGTAATCTAGCCCTTAGTACTTATAAACAGTGGTATAGTATCTGAAGCGTCTGTGGGTGAGAACATAGGCTCTAGTGATCAACTGTGTGGTTCAATATTCAGGCAAATGTACTGTAAAACCATAGTAAAATAAAATTTTAGATTTAAGAACTGATTTTTTTATTACATGAGAAAATACCTAAATGATTCTATAAAAGGGATGGAACACATTACAGGAGCGCAAGAGCAGTTGGGATATTTTAAGAGTGCTATTTTAGCTGCAACTAAATACTGTATTAGTTTCGGAAGGAAAAGAAAACAAATATTGTTTTCAAGAAAAGTAGCACATGCATTTAAGACAAAAAAGGCAGTCAATAAAAAATTCAAACACTCTTGCTCATAAGATGATAGGGAAAAATAGAAAACCCAACAAAAAAAATGCCAAAAGCAGTAAATCAGAAAGGCTAAAACTGATGCAGCAGAGATTGAAAATAGAGACAAAACATTCTTTAGATACAGTACAAAGTTGTTGAATTCCACGTAGAGGCAGGTGTTGCAAGACATTTGCACACTTCTGTATATCAGTGAAAAGAAATAACTAGGGGAGGGATAGTAAGACTAAAGATATATGATGATAGAGCAGTGGAAGGAGAGCAACAAATAGCAAACTTTCTAAATGATTAGTTTTGTTCAGTCTTCACAACAGATTGTAAAGATAGGGAGATTCTATTAAGGGATGTTACTTTAAATGAAAATGTAGGTAGTATTTTTTTTTTAACAGAGGAAGGTTTGAAGGACTTCATCAAAATTAAAAATAAATAAGTCTGTGGGTCAAGATAATATTTACACAAGGATTCTAAGACATCTTCAATCAGTGATAGCTACTCCATATTGTCCCACACAACAAAATTATTCACAAAATGTATTGCCTTGGAGCAGATGCTAAGATTGTTAAGTGGATACAATCCTGGCTTAAGAGCAGAGGGTTTAATTAATGGAGTACATATAAATGAGGGTGTTTCCCCAGGGTCAGTTACGGGGCCTGTTTAGTTTAAAATGTTAATTGGTGATATTGTAAGTGGACTCCAGGGGAAGGGGCGCTTGTTTGCTGATGATAAAAAATAATTGTAACAGAGTTGATGTTCCAGGAGGAGTGGATTAAATGATCAGTGATATTAAAAAGCTGGAGGACTGAGCAAATAAATGGAATCTAAAATGTGATATTACCAAGGGCAAAATTATGCATATAGGATTCAAAAACCCAAAAGCCAATTTTAATCTCAATGGTACATCACTCACTGTAACTAAAGAGGTATGGGACTTGGGAATTATTATTTCAGATTATTTCAAATTCGATAGACAATGCAGCAGTGCAGCCGGTAATGTCAGTCGAATATTTGGTTGCATTGGGAAACGTATTAGTAGCAGAAATAGCAAGGGTTTTATGCCACTTTAAAGACTACTAGTTAAGACTCATCTGCAATATTGTGAACAGTTCTTGAAACTATGGCCCCTATTTATCAACCTGTCAACTTACTTGCATTCGCCGGCACCAATATGTTGCCATCGCCTAACATCACTGCCGCAGACCTGAATACGTTCTCCAAACTTACCAAAAAAAGCTGTTAAAAAGCTGCGCACCAAGTACGGCGCAATGAGCAGTGGACTGTTGTTAACTAGCAGTCATCAATCTCGCTGCTCTTCGGCTTTTTCCCAGCTTTATTGGTACCCTGTCACTAAACACCCACACTATAGTATACTGTTTTACCCCTGTTTTCTATCAGCCAATCGGAATCTAAGGGACGCCATCTTGGATGACGTCACTTAAAGGAACCTTCATTCGTCAGGTAGTCGTCGGCCGAGGAGGATGCTCCACGTTGGATGTCTTGAAGATGGACCCGCTCTGCGCCGGATGGATGAAGATAGAAGATGCCGTCTGGATGAAGACTTCTGCCCATCTGGAGGACCACTTCTGCTGGATTCGTTGAGGACTTCGGCCCGGTTGGATGAAGACTTCTCCCGGTAAGGTGATCTTCAAGGGGTTAGTGTTAGGTTTTTTTAATTGTGTATTGGGTTAGTTTTATTTTTAAGTTAGGGCTTTGGGTCTGCAAAAGAGCCAACTGCTCTTTTAAGGGCAATGCCCATCCAAATGCCCTTTTCAGGGCAATGGGGAGCTTAGTTTTTTTTAGTTAGTATTTTTTGGGGGGGTTGGTTGTGTCCACTTTGTCCATAAATATGCATTCACATGGTTTTCATTAAAATCTACAACAGTCTTTATTAATCATTTCTTAAAAACAGCAGGTTGACATTTTAGTTGCAGCTTCAGCTTTTTTCAAGACAACAGTCTTCAGTAAAATGTTTCTGCATCAGTAAAATGTGAGTGCATTTCTATAGATAAAGTTGTGAATAGTTTATTGAAATAGCACCCGGGTATGAACCAAGAAGTGAGTGCAAGAACTGGGATTATATATATACAGGGAGTGCAGAATTATTAGGCAAGTTGTATTTTTGAGGATTAATTTTATTATTGAACAACAACCATGTTCTCAATGAACCCAAAAAACTAATTAATATCAAAGCTGAATAGTTTTGGAAGTAGTTTTTAGTTTGTTTTTAGTTATAGCTATTTTAGGGGGATATCTGTGTGTGCAGGTGACTATTACTGTGCATAATTATTAGGCAACTTAACAAAAAACAAATATATACCCATTTCAATTATTTATTTTTACCAGTGAAACCAATATAGCATCTCAACATTCACAAATATACATTTCTGATATTCAAAAACAAAACAAAAACAAATCAGTGACAAATATAGCCACCTTTCTTTGCAAGGACACTCAAAAGCCTGCCATCCATGGATTCTGTCAGTGTTTTGATCTGTTCACCATCAACATTGCGTGCAGCAGCAACCACAGCCTCCCAGACACTGTTCAGAGAGGTGTACTGTTTTCCCTCCTTGTAAATCTCACATTTGATGATGGACCACAGGTTCTCAATGGGGTTCAGATCAGGTGAACAAGGAGGCCATGTCATTAGATTTTCTTCTTTTATACCCTTTCTTGCCAGCCACGCTGTGGAGTACTTGGACGCGTGTGATGGAGCATTGTCCTGCATGAAAATCATGTTTTTCTTGAAGGATGCAGACTTCTTCCTGTACCACTGCTTGAAGAAGGTGTCTTCCAGAAACTGGCAGTAGGACTGGGAGTTGAGCTTGACTCCATCCTCAACCCGAAAAGGCCCCACAAGCTCATCTTTGATGATACCAGCCCAAACCAGTACTCCACCTCCACCTTGCTGGCGTCTGAGTCGGACTGGAGCTCTCTGCCCTTTACCAATCCAGCCACGGGCCCATCCATCTGGCCCATCAAGACTCACTCTCATTTCATCAGTCCATAAAACCTTAGAAAAATCAGTCTTGAGATATTTCTTGGCCCAGTCTTGACGTTTCAGCTTGTGTGTCTTGTTCAGTGGTGGTCGTCTTTCAGCCTTTCTTACCTTGGCCATGTCTCTGAGTATTGCACACCTTGTGCTTTTGGGCACTCCAGTGATGTTGCAGCTCTGAAATATGGCCAAACTGGTGGCAAGTGGCATCTTGGCAGCTGCTCGCTTGACTTTTCTCAGTTCATGAGCAGTTATTTTGCGCCTTGGTTTTTCCACACGCTTCTTGCGACCCTGTTGACTATTTTGAATGAAACGCTTGATTGTTCGATGATCACGCTTCAGAAGCTTTGCAATTTTAAGAGTGCTGCATCCCTCTGCAAGATATCTCACTATTTTTGACTTTTCTGAGCCTGTCAAGTCATTCTTTTGACCCATTTTGCCAATGGAAAGGAAGTTGCCTAATAATTATGCATACCTGATATAGGGTGTTGATGTCATTAGACCACACCCCTTCTCATTACAGAGATGCACATCACCTAATATGCTTAATTGGTAGTAGGCTTTCGAGCCTATACAGCTTGGAGTAAGACAACATGCATAAAGAGGATGATGTGGTCAAAATACTCATTTGCCTAATAATTCTGCACTCCCTGTATATATATATATATATATATATATATATATATATATATATATATATATATATATATATATATATATATATATATATATACAGAGAGTGCAGAATTATTAGGCAAATGAGTATTTTGACCACATCATCCTCTTTATGCATGTTGTCTTACTCCAAGCTGTATAGGCTCGAAAGCCTACTACCAATTAAGCATATAATCATCAGATTCAATAAAACTGTTCTGCAATCAATTTGTTTTCAACTAGATATCCGCACTTGTAGATAAGTTAATTATTTCCTTCTACTTTCCTAAAATTGATGTTAACATTTTCTTTATGAAATTTAAGCACATAATAAATTTCATCAGATGGTGTGAGGTGTGATGCTTGCCATACCACTGTGGTTTTTTTGCAGTTTAATTGTGTACAATTAAGTATTTTGCATCAAGTTTTGCCTGGAGAAGGTTTTCCTGTCTTTTCATTTACATATTCATTTTAACTTGTAACATCTCAAAAACATTTATTCAGGGTATTATAACTTTATTCCAATGTTTAAATCACAAGGTTTTCCTTTCAGTTATTCACATTGCACATTTTTCATTTTTCCAGTGCAGTAATACATTTGTATCTGCTCTAACCATATACTTATTACAAATGTAGCTTTCCATTCGGTGCTATTTAATTTTTTATTAGATGGAAATATATGTACAAAAATGTGTGTCTTCTATTTTTTTTTTTTTTTATTATTATTATAACCGAATAATTCATTATACATTGCACACGTACACAAACCATAGTCAACAATGAGATTATCCAAGGTTGCTGGTGGGTATAAAAGTAATTGAGTGATAATGTCAGATACTTCTCATGAACTAAAAAAAAAACAGAAAATAAAACAGAGAACAAATATCTAGACCAACAGAAAATGTAATGGACTTTACCAGTTACTAAAATATAAGTAATGAAAACTGAGGAGCAGCAACAGATAAAGTGTAAAACAGTTCAAGATAAAGAGTGCTCTCCAATGATGCAAAAATCATAGTTCTTAGCAAGGGTAAGTTTTAGATTTCTTACAAACTGTATTCCCATCCTTGCAAATCTCATTTTTTGAATATGGCAGGATTTACCATACTCAAACAAAATAAACATCTGAAACCCTATGGGGTCGATCCGATAAAAATCGTCGCCCGCAAAAGCCGACGACGCCAATATTTACGCTGGTTTGGTATCACCTTGGTGAAGTTACGCGCGTATATTTCTGCCGTCGCCCGTAGGCAGGTATACCAAACTAGCGCAGTTTGGTATCCAATATGCAGCGTAAAGACTTACGTGGCGAAAATGGAGAAATCTTACTCCATTTTCACCTCGCCACAAAAAGCAGCCGTAAGAAGCCTTACGCTGACTATTGGAGCCCCGTAACTCCCTAAACTAGCTAGAAAATACACCTAACACCTAACGCATGCGCAATGTCTATCTACCTGTCAACCGCGATCCCCCCCCCGAAATCCCTAATAAAGTTATTAACCCCTAAACCGCCGCTCCCGGACCCCGCCGCCATCTACATAAACTAACCCCCTACTGTGAGCCCCTAAAACCGCCGCCATCTACCTTATCTATCCCCTAATCTGACCCCTTACACCACCGCCACCTATATAAAAATTATTAACCCCTAATCTAATCCCCCTATACCGCCGCCAGCTATATTAATATTATTAACCCCTAATGTAAGCCCCTTACACCGCCGCCATCTCTATTAAAATTATTAACCCCTAATTTAATCTACCTACACCGCCGCCAGCAATATTATCTATATTAACCCTAAGTATATTATAGTTAATATAGTTATTACATTATATATATTAACTATATTAACCCTAATTATATTAGGGTTAATATAGTTAATATAGTTACTATAGTATTTATATTAACTATATTAACTCTATCTAACCCTAACACCCCTAACTAAATTTATATTAAATTAATCTAATTCATATTATAAACTAAAATATTCCTATTTAAATCTAAATACTTACCTATAAAATAAACCCTAAGATAGCTACAATGTAATTAATAATTACATTATAGCTATGTTAGGGTTTATATTTATTTTACAGGTAAATTGTTAATTATTTTAACTAGGTATAATAGCTATTAAATAGTTATTAACTATTTAATAGCTACCTAGTTAAAATAATTACCCAATTACCTGTAAAATAAATCCTAACCTAAGTTACAAATACACCTACACTATTAATAAATTAAATAAACTACAAATATCTATCTAAAAATACAATTAAATAAACTAAACTAAATTACAAAAAATAAAAAAACACTAAATTACAAAAAAAAAAAAAGATTACAAGATTTTTAAGCTAATTACACCTATTCTAAGCCCCCTAATAAAATAATAAAGCCCCCCAAAATAAAAAAAATTCCCTGCCCTATTCTAAATTAAAAAAAGTTCAAAGCTCTTTACCTTACCAGCCCTTAAAAGGGCCTTTTGTGGGGCATGCCCCAAAGAATTCAGCTCTTTTGCATTTAAAAACATATACAATACCCCCCCCCCCATTACAACCCACCACCCACATACCCCTATTCTAAACCCACCCAAACCCCCCTTAAAAAAGCCTAACACTACCCCCCTGAAGATCTCCCTACCTTGTCTTCACCACACCGGGCCGAACTCCTCATCCGATCTGGGCGATGTCTTGCTCCAAGCGGCAAAGAAGAATTCTTCCTCCGGCGATGTCTTCCTCCAAGCGGCAAAGAAGAATTCTTCCTCCCGGCGACGTCTTCCTCCAAGCGGCAGCAAAGTCTTCTTCCTTCCGGCAGCATCTTCCATGAAGCGGCATCTTCAATCTTCTTTCTTCGCTCCGCCACCACGGAGCATCCATCCCGGCCGACGACTGAACGACGAATGAGGTACCTTTAAATGACGTCATCCAAGATGGCGTCTGCCGAATTCCGATTGGCTGATAGGATTCTATCAGCCAATCGGAATTAAGTTAGAAAAATCTGATTGGCTGATTGAATCAGCCAATCAGATTCAAGTTCAATCCGATTGGCTGAACCAATTAGCCAATCGGATTGAACTTGAATCTGATTGGCTGATTCAATCAGCCAATCAGATTTTTCTACCTTAATTCCGATTGGCTAATAGAAACCTATCAGCCAATCGGAATTCGACGGACGCCATCTTGGATGACGTCATTTAAAGGAACCTCATTCGTCGGGAAGTCGTCGTGCCGGAAGGATGCTCCGCGGCGGAGGAGCGAAGTAAGAAGATTGAAGATGCCGATTTGCTTGAAAACGTCACCGATGGAAGAAGACTCTCTGCCGCTTGCTTCAAGACATCGCCCGGATGGAAGAAGACTTCACTGCCGCTTGCTGGAACACATCGCCCGGATCGGATCAGGAGTTCTGCCCAGCGGGGTGAATACAAGGTAGGGAGATCTTCAGGGGGGGGTAGTGTTAGGTTTATTTAAGGGGGGTTTGGGTTAGATTAGGGGTATGTGGGTGGTGGGTTGTAATGTTGGGGGGTGGTATTGTGTTTTTTTTTGCAGGCAAAAGAGCAGTTTTCTTTGGGGCATGCCCCCACAAAAGGCCCTTTTAAGGGCTGGTAAGGTAAAAGAGCTTTGAACTTGTTTTAATTTAGAATAGGGTAGGGAATTTTTTTATTTTGGGGGGCTTTATTATTTTATTAGGGGGCTTAGAATAGGTGTAATTAGCTTAAAAATCTTGTAATCTTTTTTTTATTTTTTGTAATTTAGTGTTTGTTTTTTTGTAATTTAGTTTAGTTTATTTAATTGTATTTTTAGATAGATATTTGTAGTTTATTTAATTTATTAATAGTGTAGGTGTATTTGTAACTTAGGTTAGGATTTATTTTACAGGTAATTGGGTAATTATTTTAACTAGGTAGCTATTAAATAGTTAATAACTATTTAATAGCTATTATACCTAGTTAAAATAATTAACAATTTACCTGTAAAATAAATATAAACCCTAACATAGCTATAATGTAATTATTAATTACATTGTAGCTATCTTAGGGTTTATTTTATAGGTAAGTATTTAGATTTAAATAGGAATATTTTAATTAATAATATTAATATTAGATTTATTTTAATAAGAGTTTAGTTAGGATGTTAGAGTTAGATAGGGTTATTATACTTAATATATATATATAATATAATAACGATATTAACTATATTAACCCTAATATAATTAGGGTTAATATAGTTAATATAGCTGGCGGCGGTGTAGGGGGATTAGATTAGGGGTTAATACATTTATTATAGGTGGCCGCGGTGTAGGGGGATGTAGATTGTAGGCAAAAGAGCAGTTTACTTTATGACAAAGCCCCGCCAAAAGCCCTTTTAAGGGCTGGCAAAAGAGCTGTTACTTTGGGGCATGCCCCGCAAAAAGCCCCTTTTAAGGGCTGGCAAAAGAGCAGTTACTTTGGGGCAATGCCACGCAAAAAGCCCTTTTCAGGGCTATTTGTAGGGTTAGACTTAGGTTTAGTGGTAGGGATAGTTTAGTATTTTAGGGGTTAAATAATTTAATATAGATGGCGGCGGGGTAGGGGGATTAGATTAGGGGTTAATAATTTTAAAATAGCGGCGGGGTAGGGGCTCACTTTAGGGGGTAGGTAAGGTAGATGGCGGCGGTGTTAGGGGCTCACTTTAGGGGGTTATAGATTTAATATAGCTGGCGGTGGTTTAGGGGTTAATAACTTTATTAGGTAGCGGCGGTTTAGGGGTTAATACATATTTTATTGTTAGGATAGTGAGGGGGGATAGCGGATAGAGGGTTAGACGTGTCGGGCTATGTTAGGGAGGCGTGTTAGACAGTGCGGGTGATTTAGACTTTAGTCAGGTTTTGTAGGCGCCGGCAGTTTCTAACGTGCCGTAAGTCACTGGCGACGCCAGAAATTTGTACTTGCGCAGATTTCTGGACATCGCTGGTTTATCAGACTTACGGCACGTTAGCATCTGACGGCGCCATATATGGGATAGCTCGAGTTGCGAGCTGAAACTGCGGGCGACGCGGGTTCCCTCACTTGCGCCGCAAACTGCGATCTATATTGGATCGCGCCCTATATGTAAGGGCATTTTTGTAGGCATAATATAGATAAACTAAGAAACAAAAGCCGCAAAAAGCACCAAAATAAATAAACAACTGAATTAATATTACAAACTGCCTTGTGTGTTTGAAGGTTCTTACTGTCTACTAAAAATATTTGTTCATGATGTGTGTACCATTAACCCTTTCCTTATCAATTTGCATCAATATACTATGTTATTAAAATTACCATTTCATCTAAAAAAAACAATTGCAGTCTGATTTGATCTGATCTTGTTTCAATGAATCTCGGAAATTAGTGTGTATATGAAATAAGCATGCATGAGAACAACTGCAAAGATCTTAGGTACAAAAATTGCCAAATAGCTTTCTAAAAGATAAAGGGCCCTTGAAAAAGATTTTAAGAAATAATATGCAAAATCTTTAGTAAAATGTGAATTGAGTAAAAATCTAGATTGTAACTTCCCACGGGAATAGGGCCCTCAATTCCCCCTGTATTTGTCTGTAAAATGTTGTCTTTTATTGTATTATTTCTTCATTGTACTTTTATCCTTGTACCCATGGGCAGCGCTGCAAAATCTGTTGGCGCTTTATAAATAAAGAATAATAATAATAATGTGTTTTCAAATGGACTGGAATATTCTTGAGGGAGGAATCTCAATATTAAGGGCCAGTGTACAGGTGGCACTCTAACTTTTTTTTTGATTACGTGTTTACTGCCCTCAAAGTAAACATTTAACGTGGGCGAGTTAGCACGCATATTACAAATTGAAAGTAAAAGGTTAGCCTTCATAGGACTTTGGATATCTCATCTGCAATAGCTTCTCCCCATAGACTTCAATAGGGTTCACGCTTTAAAAAACTAACACATTCCCTGAGCACTAACCCGACACTGCATTAGACCAACAGCTATATTTATATGATTTTTTCCCCATAATGTGTATATGTGAGAATAATAGTTTTATTTGATATATTTATGATGTGTTAAGTAAACATTTTTTTTAACCCTTACACTTTACGCTAATACTTTGAACTCTCGAGCACAGCTGTTTATTTTTAACTTGTAATATGCGCGTTAGTGTGGTTTCAATATTGCTTATGAATTATTCTCCCATCTTGTATGCTGTAAATATAAACCTAGCCTAGAAAAGTAAGAAATCCCAGAAAATAAATTAGAATACTTTGGACCAAATTACTAGTGGAGCATTATTTAACGCTCCTGAGATAAATCAGCTAGAAGAAAGCTTTTTGCACACATCAGGTAGGTAGGTATATAAACTAAAAAGTAAAAAGTTTTTGCTTGCATGCTAACCCGTTGTTGGCAAAAAAATAAAGTTAGAATATTGTGACCATGTTAACGTATTCCCCCATAGTCAAAGTCAATGGAGCAAAATAAGTGGAAAAAAAACCTAACACCACACTCGCGCGCAAACCCGATAGCATATTCTCAAGTGCGCTAACCCGACATGAAAATAGGAATATTTCACATTCCAATGTTCTTCACATATAAGTTCTCTTTAGTACTATATATATACAGTATATATATATATATATATATATATATATATATATATATATATATATATATATATATATATATATCAGATAAAACCAGCTAATGAAAGAGCTTCATACACTGAGAGGAGGGAGGATTTTATATTCCCCTGTACCGCTATAAGGATTATCTGTGAATTATGAGTGCCTGAACTGATACTTTTTGGATATATTCAGCAATATTTTTGTCACTTTGTGCTACTTCGCACTAATTACTGGATACAACAAGACTATACACGTACACAAACGCACAGTCAACAATGAGGTTACTAAGGTTCCTGGTGGGTATAAAAGTAATTGAGTGAAAATGTCAGATACTTCTAATGAACTAAAAAAAACAGAAAATAAAACAGAGAGCAAATATCTAGACCAAATGGACTTTACCAGTTACTAAAATATAAGTAATGAAAACCGAGGGACACCAACTGATAAAGTTTAAAACTTAGTACAAGATAAAGAGTGCTCTCCAATGATACAACAAAATGGCTTTATTTAGATATCCAGGACAGGATCATAAAAACACAATGTTTCGGGGAATGTACCCCTTAATCATGTGATGCATATGACATCAGTTCTCATTACTTATATAGGTGTGCACCTGAGATTAACCCTATATGCAACATAATTTATCCTACTTATTGTCAATAGCGCCACCTAGAGGGTGAGAACCAAATGCAAATAAATAAACAGGTATGAAGCCTTCAGCATCAGCAACTCTATATAAGCTTATAATTTGTTACAATGTTAAAAGAACAATGTTACTGATAGGAGACTCAAAATACAAAAATAACAAACTCAGGCCTAGATTTAGAGTTGGGCGGTAGCCGTCAAAACCAGCGTTAGAGGCTCCTAACGCTGGTTTTTACCGCCTGCTGGTATTTGGAGTCAGTCAGGAAAGGGTCTAACGCTCACTTTGCAGCCGCGACTTTTCCATACCGCAGATCCCCCTACGCCATTTGCGTATCCTATCTTTTCAATGGGATCTTTCTAATGCCGGTATTTAGAGTCGTGGCTGAAGTGAGCGTTAGAAACTAACGACAAGACTCCAGCCGCAGAAAAAAGTCAGTAGTTAAGAGCTTTCTGGGCTAACGCCGGTTTATAAAGCTCTTAACTACTGTGCTCTAAAGTACACTAACAGCCATAAACTACCTATACACCCCTAAACCTAGGTCCCCCCACATCGCCGCCACTCTATTAAAATTTTTTAACGCCTAATCTGCCACTCCGTACACCGCTGCCAGCTACATTATCCCTATGTACCCCTAATCTAACGAAATAAAATAAATCTTATTAAATAAATTATTCCTATTTAAAGCTAAATACTTACCTGTAAAATAAACCCTAATATAGCTACAATATAAATAATAATTATATTGTAGCTATTTTAGGATTAATATTTATTTTACAGGCAACTTTGTAATTATTTTAACCAGGTACAATAGCTATTAAATAGTTAATAACTATTAAATAGTTACCTAGTTAAAATAATTACAAAATTACCTGTAAAATAAATCCTAACCTATGTTACAATTAAACACTACACTATCAATAAATAAATTAAATACAATACCTACAATTATCTACAATTAAACCTAACACTACACTATCAATAAATAAATTAAATAAACTACCAAAAATTATCTACAATTAAACCTAACACTACACTATCAATAAATTAATTAAATTCAATACCTACAAATAACTACAATTAAATAAAATAACTAAAGTACAAAAAATAAAAAAGAACTAAGTTACAAAAAATAAAAAAATATTTACAAACATTAGAAAAATATTACAACAATTTTAAACTAATTACACCTACTCTAAGCCCCCTAATAAAATAACAAAGACCCCCAAAATAAAAAAATGCCCTACCCTATTCTAAATTAAAAAAGTTCAAAGCTCTTTTACCTTACCAGCCCTGAAAAGGGCCATTTGCGGGGCATGCCCCAAATAATTCAGCTCTTTTGCTTGTAAAAAAAAACATACAATACCCCCCCCCAACATTACAACCCACCACCCACATACCCCTAATCTAACCCAAACCCCCCTTAAATAAACCTAACACTAAGCCCATGAAGATCTTCCTACCTTATCTTCACCATGCCAGGTTCACCGATCGCTCCAGGCTCTGAAATCTTCATCCAAGCCCAAGCGGGGGCTGGCGATCCATAATCCATCTGAAATCTTCTATCAAGCGGCGTCTGAAGAGGTCCAGAAGAGGCTCCAAAGTCTTCATCCAATCCGGGAAGAAGAGGAGATCCGGACCGGCAACCATCTTGATCCAAGCGGCATCTTCTATCTTCAGCCAATGAGGAACGGCTCCATCTTGAAGACCTCCAGCGCGGATCAATCTTCTTCTTCAGACGTCCAACTGAAGAATGAAGGTTCCTTTAAGGGACGTCATCCAAGATGGCGTCCCTCGAATTCTGATTGGCTGATAGGATTCTAGTAGCAGCGAGATCCGGTCGGCAGATTAGGGGTTAATTATTGTAGGTAGGTGGAGGCGACGTTGTGGGAGGCAGATTAGGGGTTAATAAATATAATATAGGGGTCGGCGGTGTTAGGGGCAGCAGATTAGGGGTACATAGGTATAATGTAGGTTGCGGCGGTGTACGGAGTGGCAGATTAGGGGTTAATAATAATATGCAGGGGTCAGCGATAGCAGGGGTGATAGATTAGGGGTTAATACATATAATATAGGGGTCGGCGGTGTTAGGGGCAACAGATTAGGGGTACATAGGTAAAATGTAGGTAGCGGCGGTGTACGGAGCGGCAGATTAGGGGTTAAAAAGTGTAAGGTTAGGGGTGTTTAGACTCATTTGTTAAAAACATAAGCCATGTTACTGTGTTACATGTACCTGCATTAATTAGTACAAAATCATGGATTATATTTCTTTAAATAAATGATGCAAGGACAAGGCCCATGGCTTGCTTATTTCCCAAAAAAATATTCACATGTATTTTTTCATCCTAACTGTCCCAGCTGCCCCTTACATGGCTCCTCCTAACTGCCCCAGCTGCCCCTCAATACTTATAACTGGACAGGTATACATACTTAACCCTAGGAACTGGCAAATACTTAGTCACTTATGATAATCTACCTTGATACTGCATGCACTCCAACGTCTACAGCCTGCTTCGCCGCTCTGCTCTTCCCACATTCACCCCCTTCTTTCTGTAGAATGCCACACATAGTAGAGAGGTATATATATATTGTAATGCAAGCTGGAGGCTTCTATAATGTGAAGAGGGCAGGGCGGATGTGAGAGAAGCAGCGCTGCAATTACTGTAGAAGCTTGCCTTCATTATGTCAGTCCCTGGCTACAACTGTGTATACCACACTCACAACACATGCTGGGCCCCTGCTGAGTGGCAGATCTCCATGGCCTGGTCGCACCTTCAACCTTTGCGACCCATGAAGTTATGCCACTGTCACTTTGTATAAAATTGTTGTAACCACTGCTATCATACAATGCTTAATACAAGTGCACACTCCATGGTATGCTCTTATGTAAAGGAACAAAGTTTGCATTTTACATATAGATTTGCTGTCTCTTTAAAGTTTAAAAGGTACCTGCACTGCATAAGTTTAGATTACTGTCCTGGTAAAACTCTGAGCTGTGAAACCCAATTCAAAAACCTCTAGAAACTTTGGAATAAAAACATATAATTTCATTTTAAACAGACATTTTAGTGTAATTCAATACGCCTCTAATTTGTTAGAATATTTTATTATTAATGAAATACCTGTTCCCCAATACTTTTTTAACAATCACATTGCCTGAGTTACAGACAGTGTATATTGCAGAGCCAGTGTTACAGCTAGTGTATACTTTGAAGCACTGTGTTGCAGACCATATATATTGCAATTTGAAGACACCCCGCTCTCAGCAGCATTAGTACATACAGCCCGCTACCCAAGAGATAAGTTTCCATTCCACCTCACCAACCTACTTAGAGATTGAGAGAAGCCTGAAATCTGACTGAGTCTAGACTGTCTACTGCTTACCTGACTTGTCACCCGGTCCCCCCTTGTTTCTCCCCTGACCACCAACTTTAGCAGTGTGCTCCTCTTGGGGCTGCCGCCTGCCACTCGTCATGTCACTGCCACGCTGCAGACTCCTCCCACTCCCAGACTACTCTCCTAATACTAAAACAAACTAGACTGAGTGCACATGCAGTAATGAGCCGAGATTGAGGACTACATGTGCAGTCAGTCAGGAGGAGGCTGGAGGCAGACTCTCTAGTCAGTGCACGCCAATTGTCAAAGTATGACATTCTGGGTGGAAGCGGGCAGGGTCAGACTTTGTTTCCAATAATTTTAATTCAAGCACAAACTTTTTTCAAAGAAAGTTTGTGCTGTAATTAAAGTTATTGGAATTGGAAGCAAAAATAAATAAAAAAATGTTTTAAATACATATAAAAAAACAACCTGAAGTTGGGCCCCCTGTGGGAAGGACCTCCTGGGCCCGGTTGCGGTCGCGACTGTCGCATAACTGGTAGTTTCGCCCCTGGTTCTTATTTATGTGCTTACACATCCCACAGTTGATTTTGCCACATTTATATATGTTTAGACGTAACCAATAACTTTTAATTGATGTTTGTTTAATTTTCTCAATGGGCTTTACCTTACTAGGAGCCAAAAGATTTTTAAGGTTCCTACCCTTCTTAAATGTTATCAAGGGGTTATCTGTTAACGTGGGGGCTTATAGAATATCTGATTTTAAAATTCCCCAATGTTTTTTAAAAACATCCTTGATAATTTTGTTTCCTTCATTAAAAGTCATGATAAATCTGAGTCTTTTTTAACTTGCAAATTTCCCTTTATCTATGAATCCTTTTTTAGGGAAAACATCAACCCATCAACACATATTAGAACAAGAGCAAAATAATCCTTAATAAACAGATTGGGGAATTAAACAAGGAAACTAAAGAACTTTAGAACAAAGAGAGGAACCAGGGGAGGAAGTAGAATTAGAGCAGCCAAACAGAAGGCAGCAGAAAGAGGAAGGGAGAGATTGAGCATATTAAATCTGGCTTAAATTGATTTAGATAATAATGACATCAATCCTTTGAGTAAGGGTCTGAATTTTGCACCTAAAACTCTGCCAAATGAGTTTGAGATTTATTTAGATATACAAAAATGTAATAGAAAACTTATGCTTAAACAATATTTTACGAAGAAGACTAACACTAATATAAATATAACTAAAAATAACAATACAGATCAAAAGAGTTTAGCTATTTTAAAGAGTTTAGCTATTGGGGTCTATTTACTAATGTGCGAGGGGACATGATCCGATATTGCAGATCATGTCCGCTGCACATCGATAAATTCTGACAGCCCCCGGCAGATTCACACCCAATCGTCCGCTAGAAGGGGGGTGCCAATCAACCCAATCGCATTGGATTGGGTTGATTTCCGGTGATCTCTGTCCGCTGCCTCAGAGCAGGCGGACAGGTTACGGAGCATTGTAAATTGTAAAGGCTCGCCAGAAACCCAGGCCATCAATCTCCGTATGGAGCTTGATAAATAGGCCCCATAGCATGTATTGAGGGGTCAAGTGTAACACATAATGAGGAGGATTGTAATTTATCAGTGGAAGAACTTTTTAATGCTTCAATATATAAAGAGGAAGAAGCAATCTGTCACTGTAAATTAAAACGCCCCTCTACTTTCTATCCTGTAAGTGCACAAGGGGATCAAATACCAGTTTTTACTAAATTAGTAACCAATGATATTTTAACACAGATAAAAGAAAAAAAGAAAAGGTTATTAAATAAATATAATGATAATTTAACTACCCTGGAGAGGAATTCTCTCAAGACATTAATGAGTAATGATAACATAGTATTTTGGGCAGCCTATAAGGGAGGTGGCATAGTAATTCAATTAAGATCGGATTACTTGAAAGAAGCATATAACCGACTAGAGAATAAAGACACTTATTTTATTTTGAAAACTGATCCCACTAAATTATATCAATCTAAGTTAAAATCAATTTTAGTTAAGGCCAAAACTGAGGGAGTTTTAAATAATGATGAACCGGACCCTAAAATTCCAAATTGTTATCATCTTCCAAAGGTCCAGAAGAGTGTAGAGTGTCCACCAGGTAGAAATATCATTTCTGGGATTAATTCCCTGAATGATAAGGTATCTAAATATATAGATCATTATTTACAAAATATTGTGAAAAATACAAAGGTTTTCCTGAAGGATACTACGCATACCATAAAAATCTTCGAGGGCATTTTATTGAAAGAAAATTATTGTTGGATAACATGTGACGTATCAGCATTATATACGTCGATACCACACGAGAAGGATATAAGAGCGATTAAAATAGAATTAGCAAAATGGGGAATATTCATCAAGAATTAATTTTGGAGTGTATATAGTTCATTCTTGAACACTATTTCCTTTTTGAAAATATATATTATAGACAAATCAGAGTCACAGTAAATTCAAACGCCCCTCTACTTTCTATCCTGTAAGTGCACAAGGGGATCAAATACCAGTTTTTACTAAATTAGTAACCAATGATATTTTAACACAGATAAAATAAAAAAAGAAAGGGTTATTAAAT
This sequence comes from Bombina bombina, assembly GCF_027579735.1. Taxonomy (NCBI): domain Eukaryota; kingdom Metazoa; phylum Chordata; class Amphibia; order Anura; family Bombinatoridae; genus Bombina; species Bombina bombina. The sequence goes on along the minus strand of NC_069501.1, from coordinate 906,620,848 downwards.
AAATATAATGATAATTTAATTACCCTGGAAAAAAATAATCTCAAGAAATTGATGAGTAATGATAACATAGTATTTAGGGCATCCGATAAGGGAGGTGGCATAGTAATTCAATTAAGATCGGATTACTTGAAAGACGCATATAACCTACTAGAGAGTAAAGACACTTATTTTATTTTGAAAACTGATCCCACTAAATTATATCAATCTAAGTTAAAATTATTTTTAGTTAAGGCCAAGACTGAGGGAGTTTTAAATAATGATGAGTTTAAATTTTTACAGGAACGGACCATAAAATTCCAAATTTTTATCATCTTCCAAAGGTCCACAAGAGTGTAGAGTGCCCACCAGGTAGACCTATCATTTCTGGGATTAATTCCCTGAATGATAAGGTATCAAAATATATAGATCATTATTTACAAAATATTGTTAAAAATACAAAGGCTTTCCTGAAGGATACTACGCATACCATTAAAATCTTTGAGGGCATTTTATGGAAAGAAAATTATTTTTAAATAACATGTGACGTATCAGCATTATATATGTCGATACCACACGAGAAGGGTAAGACAATTCATTTTTGAAAATACATATTATAGACAAATCAGAGGTTCGGCGATGGGGACTACTTTTGCCCCATCATATGCAAATTTATATATGCATACTTTTGAAAATGAATATATATGGACAGTCAATTCCTTAGACTTAGAAGAAGCTGCACTTTTTTAGAAGAAATCTGGAACAGAATAGGAACCTGCTTTTAGGAAAGGAGAATACTAATACGAGAAAGGGGAATTTGCAAGATAAAAAAAGACTCAGATTTACCACAACTTTTAATGAAGGAAACAAAATTATCAAGAATGTTTTTAAAAAACATTGGGGAATTTTAAAATCAGATATTCTACTAGCCCCCACTTTAACAGATAACCCCTTGATAACATTTAAGAAGGGTAAGAACCTTAAAAATCTTTTGGCTCCTAGTAAGTTGAAACCCATTGAGAAAAATAAACAAACATCAATTAAAAGTAATTGTTTAAGTCTAAAAGAGGGAACTAATACATTTGGCAAAAGCAACTGTGGGATGTGTAAGCACATCAATAGGGACCCCAATTTTTTTTCATAGTGATCACACTAAAACATTTGAAATTCAAAGTCACTGTACGTGTGATTTTACACACGTAGTATATCTCTTAACATGCGGATGCGACCTTATCTATGTAGGTCGCACAAAGAAAAAGATCAGACATAGGTTTTCAGAACTTTAAAATAATGTTAAAAACAAACTAGACAAAAATAGTGTTCCTGTTCATTTCAGGGATGTACATGGAGGGGACGCTAGAACTTTGAAAATCCAAGTCATAGACTGGATCCCTCCTAATAGTACTAAATAGATTGTTGTCACTTAGAAAACAGAGACTTTTTTAGTACAAAGATTAAATTGTTTGTATCCGGAAGGTCTAAATGTAGATCTAGATTTGGCTGCTTTTATGTAAACATTATTAGGTAGAAAAGAAACTGTATATTTTAGTTGGTATATGTGTAAAATATGAAAAGTATTAGGTCATTATATAATTATAGTTGGACTAGTTCCATGTAGTTGATATTTGACATTGTGGTTATTGTCTTATGACATAAATTAATAAACATAACATAGGTTTTAAAATTTTGTAATTAATATTTTTAAAAGATGATTTTTAAATTTTTTATTTAAACAAGCTTTATTGAGTAATTCACAATCTGTTGTACAGACGTATGTGTCAGAGAAATAAAATAGCAATGGAAACACTCCACAATACGGGTGATCCACTGTTGTGGTCAATCATAGAAATACACACTGAGACATAATGTAAAAAACCTAAGATATACAGGATAACATGTTCTTTTGTAAGCTTGGTTTTCAACGTTTTATGTTAGAAGCAACCTGCTTCAATGGTTATAGGTTTTAACAGATGATTTTTATTAGTATCCTTAGCAGTTCAAAGTAGGCATTAATTCATTTAGGATCATTTTTTTATTGAGAGGATAGGATAGGGATAATGTTTTTTTTTTTTTATTAAGTGTTGTATGAGTAATTTTTTTTAGAAAATAAGGGTTTATTATATTTTACAGATCATAAGTATTGGATATGAATTGAGCAATATATTTTTGAGACATATTACTGTATGTAATTGAAAAAATGATTTAAATAATGCATTGATTTTATCATTACAAAGTATTTTATTCTGGGATGGGGTATAATATACATTGAAAACTATGCATTTTGGTGTTGGATGCATTGTGGTTTATTTATTTTTGTATATATATATAATATATATATATATATTTATATATAATATATATATATATATATATATATATATATATATATATATATATATGTATATATATAATATATATATATATAATATATATATATATATATATATATATATATATATATATATATATATATATATATATATACACCTTTCAAAGTTATTATTTTTTCAGCAGATTGATATGTTTCACCATATACAAAGGGGACATTGAACTTTGAAGGATGCAAGAAATAGGTCATGAGTTCGACCAATAATGAAGGTGTATGGACTATATGAACATCCCCACATTTCCAGTAGAATACATTACCTCTTGACAAAGACCACACGGTGGTGGTAGAAATGCTTTAAAACTATTCTTGGTGCAAACGAAGATACACATCCGGATTACTCAACTACGCTTCCGACTCCAGTTATGTGTGGAGACGCCAAGTTCTAAAACATAGTGTTACGAGATGCTGAAGGAGGACTGTGAATGGTGAAATCAACATATGGGATTTTAACTTCCATACGGCTAGATTATGAGTTTGGCATTAGAGGCTATGTGGTGCTAACGAGCAGTTTTGTCTCACCGCTCACTTACATACAGCGTTGGTATTACAAGTTTTTACAAACCCGTCGTTAAAAGACTAGAAGTGAGTGTTGAGCAAAATTTTGCTCATTACAGCACTCCAATACCAGCGCTGCTTAAGTTAGCGGTGAGCTGGTGTAACATGCTCATGTACGATTTCCCCATAGGAATCAACGGGGAGAGCCGGCTGAAAAAAAGCCTAACACCTGCAAAAAAGCAGCGTTTAGCTCCTAACGCAGCCCCATTGATTCCTTTAGGGAAATAAAATATATGTCTACACCTAACACCCAAACATGAACCCCGAGTATAAACACCCCTAATCTTACATTTATTAACCCCTAATCTGACGCCCCTGACATCGCCGAAACCTGTATTATATTATTAACCCTAATCTGCCGCTCCGAACACCACCGCCACCTACATTATACTTATGAACCCCTAATCTGCTGCCCCCAACATCGCTGCCAACTACATTATATTTATTAACCCCAAATCCGCCACCCCCAAATGTTGCCGCCACCTACCTACACTTATTAACCCCTAATCTGCCCCCCCAACGTCACCGCTAGTATAATAAACATATTAACCCCTAAACCTAAGTCTAACCCTAACCCCCCTAACTTAAATATAATTTAAATAAATCTAAATAAAATTACTATAATTAACAAAATTATTCCTATTTAAAAATAAATACTTACCTATAAAATAAACCCTAAGCTAGCTACAATATAATTAATAATTACATTGTATCTAGTTTAGGGTTTAATTTTATTTTACAGGCAAGTTTGTATTTATTTTAACTAGGTAGAATAGTTAATAAATAGTTATTAACTATTTAATAAACTACCTAGCTAAAATATATACAAAAGTACCTGTAAAATAAAACCTAACCTAAGTTACAATAACACCTAACACTACACTATAATTAAATTAATTCCCTAAATTGAATACAATTAAATAAAATTATCTAAAGTACAAAAGCCCCCACTAAATTACAGAAAATAATAAACAAATTACAAGACTTTTAAACTAATTACACCTAATCTAATCTCCCTAACAAAATAAAAAAGCCCCCCCAAAATAAAAAGCCCTACCCTACACTAAATTACAAATAGCCCTCAAAAGGGTCTTTTGCAGGGCATTGCCCCAAAGTAATCAGCTCTTTTACCTGTAAAAAAAAATTACAAATCCCCCCAACATTAAAACCCACCACCCAGACAACCAACCCTACTCTAAAACCCACCCAATACCCCCTTAAAAAAACTTAACACTAACCCCTTGAAGATCACCTTACCGGGAGAAGTCTTCAATCCGGCAGAAGTGGTCCCCCATATGGGCAGAATTGGTGCTCCAGATGGGCAGAAGTCTTCATCCAGATGGCTCTTCTATCTTCATCCATCCGGCGCAGAGCAGGTCCATCTTCACAACATCCGACGTGAAGCATCCTCTTCTTTCCACGGCGACTGAAGAATGAAGGTACCTTTAAGTGACGTCATCCAAGATGGCATCCCTTCAATTCTGATTGGCTGATAGAATTCTATCAGCCAATCGGAATTAAGGTAGAAAAAATCCTATTGGCTGATGCAATCAGCCAATAGGATTGAGCTGGCATTCTATTGACTAATTGGAACAGCCAATAGAATGCCAGCTCAATCCTATTGGCTGATTGGATCAGCCAATAGGATTGAAGTTCAAACCTATTGGCTGATTGAATCAGTCAATAGGATTTTTACTACCTTAATTCCGATTGGCTAATTTCTAACAGCCAATCAGAATCTAAGGGACGCCATCTTGGATGACGTCACTTAAAGGAACCTTCATTCTTCAGTCGCCGTGGAAAGAAGAGTATGCTCTGTGTCGGATGTCTTGAAGATGGACCCGCTCCGTGCTGGATGGATGAAGATAGAAGATGCTGTCTGGATGAAGACTTCTGCCCATCTGGAGAACCACTTCTTCCCGTCTGGAGGACCACTTCTGCTGGATTAGTTGAGGACTTTGGCCCGGTTGGATGAAGACTTCTCCCGGTAAGGTGATCTTCAAGGGGTTAGTGTTAGGTTTTTTTTAAGGGGGTATTGGGTGGGATTTAGAGTAGGGTTGGTTGTGTGGGTGGTGGGTTTTAATGATGGGGGGATTTGTAATTTTTTTTTACAGGTAAAAGATCTGATTACTTTGGGGCAATGCCCTGCAATAGGCACTTTTAAGGGCTATTTGTAATTTAGTGTAGGGTAGAGCTATTTTTTTATTGTGTTAGGGGGATTAGATTAGGTGTAATTAGTTTAAAAATCTTGTAATTTGTTTATTATTTTCTGTAATTTAGTGTTTGTTTTTTTGTACTTTAGCTCATTTTATTTAATTGTATTTAATTTAGGGAATTAATGTAATTATAGTGTAGTGTTAGGTGTTAGGGTTAGGTTTTATTTTACAGGTAAATTTGTCTTTATTTTAGTTAGGTAGTTTCTTAAATAGTTAATAACTATTCTACCTGGTTAAAATAATTACAAACTTGCCTGTAAAATAAAAATAAACCCTAAGCTAGGTACAATGTAACAATTAGTTATATTGTAGATATCTTAGGGTTTATTTTACAGGTAAGTATTTAGTTTTAAATAGGAATAATTTAGTTAATTATAGTAATTTTATTTAGATTTATTTAAATTATATTTAAGTTAGGGGGGTTAGGTTTAGGTTTAGATTTAGGGGTTAATAACTTTAGTATAGTGGCAGCGATGTTGGGGGCAGCAGATTAGGGGTTAATAAATGTAGATAGGTGTAGACGACGTTAGGGATGGCAGATTAGCGGTTAATAATATTTAACTGTTTGCGAGGCGGGAGTGTGGTGGTTTAGGGGTTAATATATTTATTATAGTGGCGGCGATGTCCGGTTTGGCAGATTAGGGGTTAAAATTTTTAATTTAGTGTTTGTGATATGGGAGGGTCTCGGTTTAGGGGTTAATAGGTAGTTTATGGGTGTTAGTGGTTTTTTTAGCATTGTAGTTAAGAGTTTTATGCTATGGCATTGTAGTGTAAAACTCTTAACTACTGACTTTAAAATGCGGTACCAGTGTTGACAGGAGAGGGTGTACCGCTCACTTTTTGGCAGACTCGTAATACCGGCGCTATGCAAGTCCCATTCAAAAAAGAGGATACGCAATTTACGTAAGTGGATTTGCGGTATTTCCAAGTCTGGCCAAAAAAGTGAGCAGTACACCTGTACCTGCAAGACTCGTAATACCAGCGGGCGTTAAAAAGCAGCGTTGGGACCGGCCAACGCTGCTTTTTAAGCCTAACGCAAAACTCGTAATCTAGGTGATAATCTTTTGAATTTGCTCATTGTGAATATTTGAATTTATTTGCAATAAAGACCTGTGATATTGTAAGTGCAACATTGAAGTGTTGTGTGTCAAATTTTGTTATACTACACTTGATTCTGGTTGCACTTTATTTCTATACAGATACCTTTTAGATACAAACAATGGATACTTAGGACCAATGCAACTTAAAAATACAATCAATAGAAGGTGGACCAATTGATCTTCCTATTCATGCCCCTAGGTTTAAGGGGGTCTAACTGGAAAATCCAGTATGTCTCACGCTGTTTCAGTAACAGATCCTTATTACCACCACTCCTGGGAGTTTTATTCTGTTCAATGATCTGGAAGCGGAGTTGATTAATCTGATGTCCTGCTGCCAGGAAATGGTGGGCTACTGGGCAGTCTATACCTTGCATATAATATTACTTTTGTGTTCCATGATCCGATCTCGGATATGTCTAGTGGACTCACCCACATAGACATGCCAACATGGACTCTTAATCATGTACACAACATAGCAAGTATTACATGTTAAGTGATCTTTATAAAATATTTACAGCCTGTATGTGGATGCAGGAAAAAGGGTATTTTAATAATAAAACAGCAATTTATACAACCCAAACAAGGGTAACAGCCTACATTCTTTTTTGTAATAAAATTCTGTTCTACAACCTTGCTTGCTCCAATGTCAGCTTTAATTAATGTATCACATAGACTCCTACTGCGTTTGTAAGCCTGCATAGGTTGCCGTTGAAATTCTTCTATATTGGGGTTGCATCTACTCAATATATCCCAATGTTTATGAATTGTCTTAGAAAAACAAAACAAAATTTGTCTAGAGAATTCAGAGATGAAAGTAATCCTTTTCTTATCACATTAAGGTTTACTAGATTTCAGCAATAGTTCTCTCTGAAAAGGCTTGACTTTGCTTATCACTTTGTTGATCAGACTCTGAGGGTAACCTCTCTCAAGGAATTTGATGCTCATTTCCTCTAATCTAGCTGGGACATTATCAACATCTCAGACAATCCGTTTGACCCTTAACATTTGCAAATTTTTCAATTTATTCAAAAAAGCATTGGTGTCTTAAAAAAAAGTATTTGATTGCTCCACCAGAGGCCAAAGTATTTTATCCAAAAAAGTCACCAAATTTGAAAATACTGAATTAATACCAGCCACTATGATCATGCCAGTGGGGTCGGTGGCAACCAAAGACTTCTGTATCTTTGGAAGGATGTACAGCACAGGTGTCAAAGGCTCTTTGACCTGTAAAAATTTGACAGTCGTATCATCTATGATGGCATTATTAAATGCAAATTGAACCATACTTTGAATTTCTTTCACAATTTTCAGAATGGGATTCCCTGCAATTACTGAATAGATGTCACTTATATTAAGTTGTTGGTATATTTATTTCTTATAGTCTAGTTTGTTAAGTACAACAGTGGCACCGCCCTTATCTGCTCTCTTGCCTTGAGAGTTTTAAGGGCAGAACTGTCCACTGCTGTAAAATTAACATGCTTAGACTTCCTCTGCAATCTAGTCTGACAAACTTTAGCTTGTAATTTTCCAAATCAGTTAATACCTGTTTTTCAAAGGTCTCAATACTGCAATGTGTATTAGGTGGACAAAATACACTTTTATTATGCAAACCCCAATCTTTAATTCGAAGTGTATTACCACCTTAACATTTTTATCTGTCTTAACATTTTTATCTGTCACAGCATTCATAGATACAGATTGATTCTTTATATTCGAATTTACAGTTTGTAATGAACAGGCATTTGTATGCCAATATTTCAATCTGATGTGTCTGAAAAAGCGGAAAATGTCTCTTCCTTAAAAGGCAAAATTCACAGTCATTCAACGGACAAAATGATAAACCTGTTTGGAGTATGGCAGATTCGGTTTCACTTAATGGGATATCTGAAATATTAACAACCATATTTTGTTGCATGCCTGGTTTACCTGGTGTGATGTTGTCTTGCCATCCCTCTGCCCTTCTTCATCTCCTTTGGAGGGAACTGTGGTGTTTGTGGCCCCGCCGCCTGAACTTGGCTCCTCTTCTCCATGAAAAAAATCAGTGGAGGAATCAGAGCTGCTTCCAGAAGATGGGGTTTGTTGATACTGATGCCTCTTAAAACCTGAAGTGTTGCAGCGCTCTCTTCCCTGGGGATCAAAGATCCAACGATAGACCCTACCAGTAGATTAAGTTTAAAACTTAACCTTTATTAGGACATCTTAAAACATCTTAAAACAAGGTACAGGATATTCAAAAGAATGTGTTCGCACACATCAGCTTACGCATTTCGGCTTTCGCCGTATTCACAGCCCTAACAAAAAAATTTATTCACTCAGTATTTAAAACTCATAGTGCAAGCTCATTGGTCATTTCAATATAAAACGCAACTGGAAAAATGACCCTGCTTAACCCTTCATACGTCTACGTCTTCATATGTCTACAACTGTTTCAGCATCTATTTCATTAGGTTAAATGGGGTTGTCAGCCCTTAATTCATAACATATACAATCGCTAACTGCCAGAGTCCCTGCCATGATGTTATTTAGGTGTTTAATTATATTACAAACATAGTTGTATTGTTCTGAGTATTTGGTCACAAAAGTAAACCCTTTAAAGGATTTATCTTTCTTTCTTTTACTACTTTTAGTCTGTTTTAACAGATGCTCCCTCCTATGGTAGATACCTTTTTTTTTTTACTTGAGTTAATATAGAGTGTTTATATCCCCTTTTTTTAGTCTCTGTGATAGTGTCTGTGCATGTTTTTCATATTGAATAGAGTGTGAGCAATTCCGCTTCAAGCGTACAAATTGGCCCTTCACTACTGCATGAAACACTCTCCTAGTATTACAACTCCTTGCATGTAGGAGAATGTTTCCAGAAATAGGCTTTCTATAAACTTCTGTTTCCACTGATGAATTGGGTATTCCCCTTAGTGTTATATCTAGATAGTTTATTTCTGTCTAATTATACTCATATGTAAATTTGCGACCCACATTGTTGTTATTCAGGTAGTCCAAAAAAGCAATCACCTGAGTCTGATCTTCTTGCCATATAAATAGAAGATAATTGTTGTAACGCCTCAATTATCTAATATCATCCTTAAATAAATTCTGTACACAATAGATGTGGAACTGCTCCCAACAACCCATAAAAAGGTTGGCATAGGAGGGTGTGAACTTAGACCCCATAGTGGATCCACATCTCTGGAGATAGAACTGCCCCTGGAACTAAAAATAGTTGGGAGTCATTAGAAAATCAACAACCTGTAGAACTTATTCACGATAGGTATTGTCCTTTCCAAACTCTCTCTCTAAAAAGATATCAGACATTAAATTCAGCACATGTTTAGTAGGGTGGAAAAAACAATTGGCCAACCATTCATACAAATGCTCAAGGAGGGAACCTATTCCCCCAACTATTGGTCTACCCTTCACGTTGTCAGTTGATTTGGGCACCTTTGGTAAATGATTAAAGGTGGGAATAGTAGGACTTGATACCAAAAGATAATCAAATGTATCCTGATCTAATATACATAGTTCCCTCCCTTCATCCAATAAATGTTCCAATTGTCTAGATAATTGTTGAGTCAGGTCATATGTAAGTTTGAGGTAATCTTGTTCATTGTCTAGTTGTCTCAAAGCTTCTTTAATAAAATCAGTTCTGTTTAACACTACTACAGACTTTGTCCGCAGCATGTATTACAATTTGTTGTTCTTTCCCAGATTATTTAAAGCCTCTCTTTCCATCTTGGAAAGATTCTGTCACTGTTTTTCATCTTTCATTTTCTGTGAAAGAACAACCAAATCCTGTCCCACTCTCTTTTGGAAAGTTACTAAGATTGTTCCCCTGCTCTGTATTGACTAAAAATTGGACTTTGATCTTAGTCTAGGCTTCATAATGTTTCTCCCTATGTTCCCTCCATGTTGTGTCTCTTGTAGACTTTCTAATATCATTACATCACGTGTCATGAAATGTTAGAGAATTGAAATGGAAAGAAGTATCCACCTGATCTAATAAAGGTAAACCCTTATTTGAATCTAAACTACTTTCATTAGTCACTGGAAAATGTTTGCATAGTGTAATATTTCTTATCAATTTGTTATGTCAAGAGGTGTTTGGAAAATGTCAAACCCAGATGTGGGTACAAACTTCAAACCCATACTCAAAACCCTTTTCTCTGTTCTCTGTATGTGTGTAATCTGATAAATTAATTACTGTCATTCTCTGTACCATGTCTGTTTTTGGTTCAGATTTTGTCCCTTTCTCAATGGGTACCTCATTTGGTTTTCTCCTCCTCCCTTCTAGAGATTTTGGGGGCAAGAAAAAACCTTATCCAATTGCATATTTTCTATTACACTGGGTAATTGTTGATAATCTAGCCCTGATCCTGTAACAGCCTCATATTTGCTCTGACCTTCCTTAGGGGGAACATGATTCCTTAAAGGGACATAATACTCATATGCTAAATCACTTGAAACTGATGCAGCATAACTGTAAAAAGCCGACAGGAAAATATCACCTGAGCATCTCTATGTAAAAAAGGAAGATATTTTACCTCACAATCTCCTCAGCTCAGCAGAGTAAGTTCTGTGTAAAAAGTTATACTTAGCTGCTGCCCAGCTGCAGGTAAAAAAAATAAAAAAAATAAGAAATGAACAGCAGTCAATCAGCATCAACAGTGCTGAGGTCATGAACTTGTTTACTGTTATCTCATGAGATTTCACTTAAAGGGACAGTCAACACCAGAATTTTTGTTGTTTAAAAAGATAGATAATCCCTTTATTACTCATTCCCCAGTTTTGCAAAACCAACACTATTATATTAATACACTTTTTACTTCTGTGACTAACTTGTATCTAAGCATCTTCTGACGCCCCTAATCACATGACTTTTAGTTATTATCTATTGACTTGCATTTTAGCCAATTAGTGCAGTGTCTGCTACTAGCCACAGGCGTAATCACAATGCTATCTATATGGCCTACATGAGCTTGCTCTCCCCTGCTGTGAAAAGTAAATAAAATAGAGGCGGCCTTCAAAGGCTTATAAATTATCATATGTGCCTCCCTATGTTTGCTTTCAACTAGAATACCAAGAGAACACAGCAAAATTGTTGATAAAAGTAAATTGGAAATGTGTTTAAAATTACATGCCTTATTTGAAAAATGAAAGGTTTTTTTTGGACTTGACTGTCCCTTTAACTCTCATGAGATTTCATTGTAAACTTCCTTACACTGAATAGGGAAATAAGATGAGTGTGCACGAAAGCTCACTCCTTCTGCTGTCCCAGAACAGACATACTGATTTGTTGCTTAGAAGTCCTTTACAATGGGATGTGGCTACTGAGAAACTTTTGAAGTAAAATATCTTTCTTTTTTACATAGAGATGTTCAGGGGATATTTTCTAGTCAACTTTTTACAGCTATACTGCATAACTTTCAAGTATTTAAACATTTGGGTATTATGGCCCTTTAAGATAGAGTTTGATGTATTTGCAACCACTCCATCTCTCACTCTGACTACCTGTGTTTCTGGGGCAGAATTAGTGTCTGGGATTTTTACATTCTCATTCCCAGAAGCTGAACTATCATCAAGTGATTCTGCTTCACTCTCGGACCTACCTTGTTGACCCTTAGGTACGAAAGTTTTATTACCTTGCTCCCTTCTAATCTGGAACCTATTCCCGATATATACTATGTTCTCATCAATCTGTCTGATTCCTGGTATATTTGGTATGTTTGATAATCAAAAGTAACTTTTTAGTCTCTGCAACAGTATCCTGTAACATTTTGTCAAATCTAGGATAGCAAAGCTCATTACTTCTGATATTTAGCTCTTTCTGTACCAAAGCTATCTTATTCACAATTTCTTGTAATGCAGATGTTTTAGAATTTATTATCAACAGGATCAATGTCTAAGAGCACTCTGTTAATACACTATTCCACAGCTGGACAGGTCAGTAGCAAGAGTGGGACTAGAGTCAGCATTTGATTAATGTCAAAGGAGAGGGAAGAAAGTGACAGGTAAAATAGTCAGAAATGGCCAGCTTGTATTAAAAGTAGAAATGGAAGAGAAAAAGCGCTAAACAGCAAAGATACCAGGATGGTTATTTAGGTATAAAAATGATCAATTTATTTAAACGAAATTCTCCTATATTTTTAAAAATATCACATAGGTTAAAAAATAATCACACAAATGTCTAAATGCACAAAAAACACAAACGATTATATTTATAGAGTTAAAAAGTCCAAATATATGTAAACAGGGAAGTCTCCCTTTACAATGGATGAATATCCGCAGCTTTGTACAGATTTGCCACAATTCTTTCAAAGAATATACCACAAAGTTTTCCACCTATAGGTGTATACAAAGTCTTGATTTTAACTGATAGAAATTTATTTAATTGTTAAATGAGAGTTTAGCATATCCACGTTATTTGTTATATTTCAAATGGCAGTTGTACTTTTTTATGTAGCTTGTGTGCAAAGATTAAGATAAAGTAGAGGATCAGTTGCATTCAGTTTCATCACTGTGAATATAAATGCGTGGAAACACTTAGACAAATAAAGGTAGCTTACCGACTGTGTTTGTAGTAATTCCCACCAGACTTACAGTTCTTAGCTCCTTTACAGTTTATTTTTACCTCTGGGGCTCCACTGCAGATTTCTTTAGGTCTAATCCAACTCGCCAATCCGGTATATACCAGGACCTTGTTTTTCCAATGTGTTGCGTTCGTTCTCACAGTCAGCTATGCATTACTCGATCGGCATTGGGAGATCACATGTGACTTGTGACGTCACCTTTTTGCAGAGAGTTGTAATAGGCTCCAAGTATTAGCTGAATACAATGTAGCAACGTCCATTGCAGAATTGACATTGAAGTGCAATTCACTCACACATACAGTACAGAGAAAATTGTTTTTCTTAATTTAAATATAGAAGCAGTTGATAACAAAATTATAACCAAAACACATTTCAAGAAGGTAGATTCCAACAATTTTATACACTACAATAGCTGTCACCACAAACAATGGAAAGAAAACATCCCTAAGGAAAATTGTCTGAGAGTGAAACAGAACTGTTCTAGAGTAAAATATTATGAACAACAAGTGAATCAATTAAAAATGTGATAGAACAAGTGGGGAATATTGATAGGGAGAGCCTGTTACAATACAGAGTTAAAGAACAAGTAAATAATTAACAAAAACAAAACCTATTAAATGTATCTATGTTGACTGATTTCATTAGTGACAATTATTTATTTAGAAAAATTATGAAGAAGCACTGGCACCAATTACAAACTGATCCAATAATAGGAGAGAACTTACTAACACACCCTAGAATAGTATATAGGAAAGCCAGAAACATCAAAAGTATCTCCAAGTGAGTTTAAAAAGAAAGAAAACAAAACATCTAGGGACAGAGACCTAAAAGATGGACCAGTACAGAGCTTTTTCAAATGCTTTTTATGTAGATCTTGTAAATTCAGTAGAAAATGCAAGGAAATTAAATCAAGTCAAATGGATATATCCATCATATTAACGATATAGTAAGATGTCAAGACAGAGGAGTAATATATATAGTAATATGTACAATAGAATGCTCTTGTCACAAACAGAACATAGGGAAAACTACACAAACCTTAAGAGAATGCATACAGGAATACCTCTCCTGCAATGAGAGGGGTGACCAAGACACACATCTTTATAACCATTTCCGCACAGCACATCAAAATAATCTTAAACACTTTAGTTTTTGGGTAATTCAAAAAGTCAGATCTAACTGGAGTGCAGGGGGATAATTTTGAACTGAAAATAGGCTGAGTTAATTTACAACATGCAAACCCTGTATCTAGAAGGCCTCAACTCAGAAATTGACATTTCACCTTTTCTCACATAATTAAACACTATTTACATTTGATTTTGTATATACAAAAATGTATTGATAAAGATAAACATATGTACACTTTTGTTTTTTGATACGAAAATTATAGAAATTAATTTCAAGAAGCATGATCTACATGTAAATTTAGCAATTATGTAACTGTATAGTTTAGGTAGATTTAGATGTTGATAGTTAGCTAAAGATTTACTCACATATTATTATAGAAATAGAAAATTATATTAAAATCACTTCTTATTTTTACACTTAAAATTCATTTTACCACCCAATAAATATAGAATATTGAAATAATTTTTAAGAAAAATATTAAGGGGTATATTTATTAATGTGCAAGTGGACATCATACTATGTAGCACATCGAAAAATGCTGACAGCATATGCTATCGGCATTTAACATTGCACCACTAGCAGGGGGTGTCAATCAACCCGATCATATTTGATCGGGTTTATTTCAGTCCACGGCCTCAGAGGCAGTGGACAAGTTATGGAGTAGTGATCTTTAGACCGCTGCTTCATAACTTCTGTTTCGGGTGAGCCTGAAGGCTCGCCAGAAACAAGGGGCATCAAGCTCCATTGTTTTATTTTATTCCCTACTCATATTTTATTGTAAATTTGTATTTCTTGTAATTTGCTTCATATGTTCCTAAATTCTTTTTATATTTGAAATGTTATAATAATTCACAACTAATACTTGAGAACAAAAACTAGAGCTGTGACCGCACCAAAAAAAACACAATTCCACCTTAAAATTTGGGAAACAAGAGGACCAATGAGAATGAGAGGCGGGCTATGTAAAAAGTGAGAAGAAACAAAAGAATGTATGTATTGATAAAGCCCATGAAGCGGTGAAACGCGTTGACGTAACTATTACTATTACTAGCTTAAAATCTACTCTGACCCTGAGGAGTTTACATGGTGAATGGAGATGAAAGAGGAAAAGTGTAAATTCTGCAACGGCCATTGCTACATTGTATTCAGCTAATACTTTGAGCCTATTTACAACTCTCAGCAAAAAAGTGACATCACGAGTCACATGTGATCTTCGGATGTCGATCAAGTAATGCACAGCTGACTGTGAGACCGGACACAACACATTGGAAAAACGCCAGTGAGGTCCTGGTATATACCGGATTGCCGGGTTGGATTAGACCTAACGAAAGCTGCAGTGGAGCCCCAGAGGTAAAAATACGCTGTAAAGGAGCTAAAAAATGTAACTCTGGTGGGTGGGAATTGCTAAAAACACAGCCAGTAAGCTACCTACAGTATATTTGTCTAAGTGCTTCCACCCATTTATATTCACAGTGACGAAACTGAATGCAAGTGTTCCTCTACTTCATCTTAATCCTCGCACACAAGCTACATAAAAAAGTACAACTGCCATTTGAAATATAACAAATACCGTGGATATGCCAAACTCTCATTTAACAATTAAATAAATTGCTCTCAGTTAAAATCAAGACTTTGTATACACCTATAGGTGGAAAACGTTGTGGTATATTCTGTGAAAGAACTGTGGCAAATCTGTACAAAGCTCTAATATATCCTGCGGATATTTATCCATTATAAAGGGAGACATCCCTGTTTACATATACTTGGACTTTTTAACTCTATAAATATAATCGTTTGTGTTTATTTCTGCTTTTAGACATTTGTATAATTATTTTTTAACCTATGTGATATTTTGATCATTTTTATACCTAAATAACCCTCCTGGTATCTTTGCAGTTTAGCGCTTTGTCTCTTTCATTTCTACTTTGTACTTATATATTCATTTATCTATCTGGGAAGAGATAAATTGAGACAGAGCTGAGGATACCTAACCATATAGTAAGTGCTATATCTATTTCACAGCATGTGTTAAAGACATGGCTGCCAAGTGCAATATGAAGGTTATGGTCAACTGGTAACCTAGGAAGATATGGCCAGCACTTATTATAGATATAAGTTGAAATCACAAGCAGATATTATAGATAGCAATGGAAAGCAAGGACGGATTTCACGATGAGAGTATCATAAACCAGCAGAGTAACAGAGAGAATAACTTTAACCCCATATGTGCAGTTGGCTTGATTGTGGTTAGTAACTAGCAAGCTCTCCATGCTCTTATCAGTTGTGTCCATCACTCTTCCACCATATCATTTAAAACATAATTACATATCTGTATCATAGTTCTTAGCAAGGGTAAGTTTTAGATTTCTTACAAACTGTATTCCCATCCTTGCAAATCATTTTTCTTTGAATATGGCAGGATTTACCATACTCAAACAAAATAAACATCTGAAACCCTATATGTAAGGGCATTTTTGTAGGCATAATATAGATAAACAAAGAAACAAAAGCCGCAAAAAGCAACAAAATAAATAAATAAACAACTGAATTAATATTACAACCTGCTTTGTGTGTTTGAAGGTTCTTACTGTCTATTAAAAATCTTTGTTCATGATGTGTGTACCATTAACCCTTTCCTTATCAATTTGCATCAATATACTATGTTATTAAAATTACCCTTTCATCTAAAAAAAACAAACAATTGCAGTCTGATTTGATCTGATCTTGTTTCAATGAATCTCGGAAATTGTGTGTATATGAAATAAGCATGTATGAGAACAAGTGCCAAGATCTTAAGTAAAAATGGCCAAATAGTTTTCTAAAAGATAAAGGGCCCTTGAAATAGATTTCAAGAAATAATATGCAAAATCTTGAGTAAAATGTAAGTTGAGTAAAAATCTAGATTGTAAGTTCCCACGTGAATAGGGCCCTCAATTCCCCTGTATATGTCTGTAAAATGTTTTCTTTTATTGTATTGTTTCTCCGTTGTACTTTTTGCCTTGTACCCATGGGCAGTGCTGCGAAATCTGTTGGCGCTTTATAAATAAATAAATAAATAAATAATAATAATAATATTAATAATGTGTTTTCAAATGGACTGGAATATTCTTGAGGGAGGAATCTCAATATTAAGGGCCAGTGTACAGGTGGCACTCTAACTTTTTCTTTTGATCACGTGTTTACTGCCCTCAAAGTAAACATTTAACGTGGGCGAGTTAGCACGCAAATTACAAATTGAAAGTAAAAGCTTAGTGTTCATAGGGCTTTGGATATCTCACCTGCAATAACTTCTCCCCATAGACTTCAATAGAGCTCACGCTTTAAAAAACTAACACATTCCCTGCGTACTAACCCGACACTGCATTAGACCAACAGTTATATTTATATTTTTTTCATAATGTGTATATATGAGAGTAATAGTTTTATTTGATATATTTATGATGTGTTAGGTAAACATTTTTTTTTTAACCCTAATACTTTGAACTCTTGCGCTCAACTGTTTATTCTCAACTTGTAATATGCGCGTTAGCGTGGTTGCGATATTGCTTATGAATTATGCTCCCATCTTGTATGCTGTAAATATAAACCTAGCCTAGAAAAGTAAGAAATCCTAGAAAATAAATTAGAATACTTTGGACCAGATTACTAGTGGAACATTATTTAATGCTCCCGAGATAAATCAGCTAGAAGAAAGCTTTTTGCACACGTCAGGTAGCGCTCATATATAAAGTAAAAAGTAAAAAAGTTTTCGCTTGCATGCTAACCCGTTGTGGCCAAAAAAATAATGTTAGAATATCGTGACCATGTTAACGTGTTCCCCCATAGAAGTCAATGGAGCAAAATAAGTGGGAAAAAACCTAACACCATACTTGCGCGCAAACTCAATAGCATATTCTCAAGTGCGCTAACCCGATATTAAAATAGTAATATTTCACATTCCAATGTTCTTCACATATAAGATATATATATATATATATATATATATATATATCAATCAGATGACACCAGCTAATGGGAGAGTTTGCATACACTGAGAGGAGGGAGGATTTTATATTCCCCTGTACCACTATAAGGATTATCTGTGAATTATGAGTGCCTGAACTGATACTTTTTGGATATATCCAGCAGTAATTTTGTTACTTTGTGCTACTTTGCACTACTGGATACAAGACTTTTAGTACTGCTAATCACTAGAGCGCTCATTTCAGTTTATGCATATGCTTAATTAGTACTCAGGGATCCCTGATTTAGGCTCTGTTGAAATGTGCTTGGCCCTAATAAACATGTATTGATTTTCATGACTAGATTGGTGTACTCACTAGTATATGTCTCAAGAGGGGAGGTTTCCTATTACTGTATTTTATTTGCTTAATAGGGGGATATAGGGTGAGGTTTACTATACTGTGAAATATTTACAGTAAAAACATAGTATAACACTTTATTAAATATGAATATATTGCATAAATATGCTTTTTCATATTTTCAAAGGGCTACAATGCATATATATATATATATATATATATATATATATATATATGTTATTATATGTGTATATATGTCTATAAATATATATATATATATATATACATATAAATACATATGTACACACACATATATATATATATATATATATATATATATATACATACATACATATGCATATTTATACATCCATATGTATGTGTCTCTATATTAAAGCCCTTTGTCTTCCTTGTTTTTCTAAAAGTTATGCTAATATTAGTGTGCATGATAATTTTAGTGTTGTCCCGTGATACTGCCTATCGAGTCCTGAGCTAGCACTTATAATCTGGGCCTAAATGTGTGTATTTAAAGTGATGGTAAACTTTAACTAATCAAATGCCATATATGTAATTGTTGCCATTAAGAAACTGTGTGTGTACTTTTTTTTAATCTATCCATGAAAAGGGTTAATGTTCCTATTTCAATGTTATGCCAGCCCACTGGGATGAATTTTTTTTATGACAATTCCAATGACAATTCCAATGAACGTCCAATCAGTGTGTATGCCTTGAGTCCAGTCCTTTGCAAGCCCATAGGAAGCCTATGTAGAAAGTGGGTGGAAATGCTCTCTATGTCACAGCCAAAAGAGGAAATGAAGGGGGACAGAGGAACAGAAGATACTAAGTAGGATTATAAATTTTGTTTTATAAAATGTATATTTACACTTTTTTTAAATAATAATTATGTGGATTTGCTTGTGCATATTTTTGATTACAATCTTCTTAAAGTCTGAAATTTACCATCACTTTAAGACTCTATCGGCTAGATTTAGAGTTCGGCGGTAGATGGGCTGTTAACGCCACGCGTGTTTTATGTCTAACGCACGGCATTGTTTGACTCCGGTATTTAGAGTTAATATAAGACCATCTAACGATGCTCCTAACGCGTGTATGTCACACGCGTAATCCTGCCCGCGTTAGACAGTCTCCCATAGAGATCAATGGGAAAGGCAAAAAATAGCTTTTTTCACCTAACACTCGATCTCGCGAGAAATACGCACAGCTCGGTCATATGACGCATACCACATCATGCACAACAATAACACGCCGCAAATGTCACAACATCAATCAATCAACAAAGCACACAAGCATTACACATTCACAAGCGGGGGAAGTTTTAATACTATTTATACGTGGAATACGCATATACTTTAAGATGCGGAAAATCACACAATAACAACAAGGATTAAAAAATATATACATACACTAAAAAAAAAATCGCATTCAATATCATTATATATTATGAAAAACATACATATACAACACTTCACGAAGAACACACCATCGCAAATTCACATTTAAAAAGAATACTATTGGACAATGTTAGAGAAAACGACCACTATGACATCATCGCATTCTACACATTCCACAAATACCAACTCAAAATGAGCATGCGCAAATTAACACACCTAATACACATTGCAATAATATTAATTGCTAATAAAGCACACCTGAACACTAATTACAATGGAAATTGGGACATCATTAAACATTTACACAGGGTATATAAGCACCACACAAGCAGGGCTTCTTTGACTGTGTTGCTGGTGGGTCTTTGGAGATTTAAGAATAGAGATTTTGCGATTTTTTGAGAGTGAGTTAGTGTTAGTGTGAGAGAGTCAGTTGGTAGTGTTAGCGTGAGAGAGTCAGTTGGTAGTGTTAGCGTCAGATAGTCAGTTGGTAGTGTTAGCGTGAGATAGTCAGTTGGTAGTGTTAGCGTGAGAGAGTGAGTGAGTTAGTGGGAGTTAGCGGGAGTGGGAGAGAGTCTGTTAGTGGGAGCGTGAGTGAGTTAGTGGGAGTTATTAGTGATAGTTGTTAGTGTGAGCGTCAGTTAGTGGTAGTTAGTGAGCGTTAGTGGGAGTGTTTGTTATTGAGAATTAGAAGTAGTGTTAGTTAGCGAGCGAGTGATTTATCTGTACACTTAACACATTTACACGCAAACACATTCAATACATACATACACTTATCAATAACACTACATACACTCCATACCCCCTACCCCCTCATACTACACTCCATACCCCATTCCTTGTAGTCCCATTCCCTTTCATCCCATTTACTCTTATCCCATACCCCATACCCATCCCATACCCATCCCCTAGTTACATTTAGTTTACATATCCTCCTTTTAGTCTTATTCTTTTCGTTTATTTAAATACTCCTTACCCTCTTTGTTTTTTTTACATCCCTCACACTTTAAGCACCTTTTTTGTCTTTTTAGTTCTTTATTTTGACCCCCTTTCATTTCATCACACTCACTTTTTTTTTATTATTTGGGGTTTAGTTTAGGGAGGAGATGGAGGCCAGGCAGGGGACAGGTAGAGGGGGGAGTAGAGGGAGGGGGAGAGGAACAGGGCAGGAAGGGGGGCAGGAAGGGGGGCAGGAAGCGGGGGTGGAAGCGGTGGGTGGACCCAGCCACTTGGTTCAAGATGACCAAGTGGCTGGGCCCAGTGGCGGTCAGAGTAGGGCTTCACAGTCCGGGAAACAGAGGGCATCGTCACAGGGGAAGGCCAAGGCGACTAGGGAGGCGAGGTTTACGATGGAGGAGAAGGAGGCCCTCGTAGAGGCCTATATGGCCAGGTATAGGATGCTGCAGCACCAGAAGACTACCCCGACTGACAGGAGGAGGCTCTGGAACGAGATTCGGAATGCAGTCAATGCAGTGGGTTGCCGGAACCGGGATATGGATTCCATCAAACATCGGTACCGGGACTGTAAACTTGAACTTAAAAAAAAGTTAAGCCTGGAGGCCCGACATGCCGCAGGGACCGGTGGCGGCCCTGCCCTTGAAATGGAGTACTGCAGATGGGAGGAAATGTTGCGGCCCAGCATCTCCGAGGTGGAAGTAGTCGGTATCGGAGGAATCGATACCGGGAACCTGCCACTCTCATCTGACGGTAAGCTCATTGAACAATAATTTCACATACGAATGTATTTCAATGGACACTATACGCAAACATTTACTTTCATGATTGAGGTAGCGAATACAATTTGACAAAACATTCAAATGTACTTATATTACATAATTAGATTCATTCTTGAGATATATTTTAATGAAGAAATAGCCATGCACACGGTGAAACAATCACAGGAGGCAGCTATATTCAGCTAACAATCAGAATCTTATAAACATATTTAGATATGCTTTTCAGCAAAGAATATCCAGAGAATGAAGCTAATTAGATAACAAAAGTACATTCGAAAGTTGATACTAAATGTATGCTTATAAATCATGAAAGATAAAACATTGGGTTTCATGTGTTAAGGATCCGATTAATGCTATTACGCTGTTTACACGCATTCTATTACTTAGCGGTTACATCAGTATCTAGGCTATAGGTTAGGTGTGCATTTAAACAGACTGAAAACAAACGCAAAAACATTCACATTGACCAGATATCACAAACACTGTTTAGAAAAAGCGGAAATCGTATTGATTGTTTGTTAGATTTCAAAGTGGATTAATGATTCTGCATTTGTAATTGTATCGTAAGCTAAGTCATTTAAACCTTTATTTGCAAATATGCTAATATATACATTTCTTTTTTTAATTTTTTTTTAATATACAGAGTCTGGGGACGAGGCAGCACAGCCTCCTGCATCTCCCCGGGATGAGAGTGGTGGTGAGGAATTCCCACTTCGGAGGGAAGAGGCCCCCCGTGACGAACAGCGCACGGGAGATGATCAAGAGGCCCCGGAAGCACAGGAGGATGCCGCTGAAGCCGCGGAACCCGAGGTCCCTCAAAGACCCGCACTCCGCCGTGCACGGGCACCCCGCCGTGCACGGGTTCAACAGGCACAACAAGAAGAAATAGCGGAGGTGCGGGTTCTACTGGAGTACATAGACCAGATGCGTACCTCCCGGATAGAAAACATAGAAGGACGACGCAGAATACTTGATGGGCAGAATCAAATAATTCAAGGCCAAAACGAAATAATCAGTATACTGAATACAATACAAGAAGGACAAACAAGAATGTTCAATCTTCATCAGGAAATGTTCACATTTTTCCGGGAGGCGCATGCTGGTCTACCTCCTGTTGCTGGGCCTCTTGTTGCTGGGCCTCTTGCTGCTGGGCCATCTCCTCCTGCCGGCCCATCTCATCCTCCTCCTCAGCCATCTACTCCTCCTCCTCCTCAGCCATCTTCTCCTCCTCCTCCTCAGCCATCTTCTCCTCCTCCTCCTCAGCCATCTACTCCTCACCTTGGTCGTCCCAGTACTCTTCCTTCCACTCCTCCCACAACAGCTCCAAGGAGGACTCTTCGGAGTCGGCAGTTGCCTCTCCCAGAGCCTCAGCCCCGTGGGAAGAGGGGAAGGAAGAGGAAGTAAGTATTTTTTTCCATCTTAAATTTTTTTTTTTGTGTAATGGATAGGTATGTGATGATGTGGTTTTCATACACTTGTGGACCACACTCTGTATATAATCGACTTCTATGGGACCGGGTCCATGGAGGAAGATTCTTTGCAGAGTGTGGGTTATAAGTGTGTGAAAACCACATCATCACATACCTATCCTTGTTCATGATATTGATTGGTTTCTGTGATGTGATGTCCAAACTGTTTCCCGAATCGCTAACTAAATTACCATAACAATTATCCATGATGGCATATTACTGTTTGAATGCCAATAACACAGCTTAAAGGGACAGTCAGAAAATTATTGATTACAAAGAAAACACTGTATTACGCATTATAAAGTTTGAAACAACAAAACATGGAGAAATACATGTGTGACTTATGTGCTTACCCTTGTATCTATGACTATGAAAAATGACCACTTATTTGTTGTTCTGACATAACAACATTTTAGATATCAATGATCAATACATGGTCAATAATATGCTGTATGAGCACAAGATTTTACATATACAAATGCTATCCAAATGCCCTCTAGTGCTCAAATTGTATAATGATTACAAGCACTCTTCAAGATTTAAGAAATGAGCACACCAACCTCATAGGTTTAGATAGCAAATTTAGATAGCAAATGTTCAATTGTTGAGAAACATTTGATATCCTTGTTATTACAGAATTGACTTTTCGAATAATGTAAAAATATTTTTTTTCGAAACTGTCCCTTTAACAACATTACATATGCTAACACATTTTAAGCTTGTTGCTATATCTACATGTACTTTGTCAAAAAAAATATTTGAAAATCACATTTATATTGACGTGTTAAATAAAGTCTATTTTCTTTAAGAGACATTATTGTGTTAATATTTTATTGTAACTATTTTTATTTTAACAATGAATATGGTTTAAAGTCCTTTTAGGAGTGGGGGGGTGAAATATGCTAACAAAAATATATTTGAAGATTAAACTATGTGGATCTCATACATGATACAAAAAAACAACATTTGCATTCAAGGGACAGTATCCTATATTTTTTACATAACTGTATGTAATAGACACTACTACAAACAACAAGATTAACATATACTGATAGCAATATTAAAAAGCTTCAAACACTTGCAAATAAAATAGGGTTAGCTATATTTTAAATATAGATGAACCACCATTACAACCGTAAAACACAATACCCCATCATTAACATATGAAAAGAACCTTTACACAAACTGGACAAAGCTGGAGATGGTACTCACATGAAACTCATTGGCTTTGCGAGGAGTAAGAAAATTACTTACATTTTCTTACAACACAAGACAAAATAAACCTATTGGTTAAACAATGGACTATCTAACTAGAGACAAAATCAAATATTTTTATTTATAATGTGAGTGTCTAATGAACCTTTCATAAAATATACAACGAAATTACATTTAGAAGAAGTCGGCATCATATATTTAGCATATGATAAATGCATATTGATTACTTTATTCAAACACAATAGCGCATATTTATTAATTAGATATGTTCA
This sequence comes from Bombina bombina, assembly GCF_027579735.1. NCBI lineage: Eukaryota > Metazoa > Chordata > Amphibia > Anura > Bombinatoridae > Bombina > Bombina bombina. Next base: position 906,596,501 of record NC_069501.1, on the reverse strand, counting down.
ACATTAAACACAACATTAATTTTTAAGAAAAAGGAACATTGTTGACAAACATATTAAACATGGACTGTAGAGATTTGCACTTGCCTAGAAATATCCTATGCATGAAAACATTTTGCTTTCGTTCGTTGATTCAACCAGACATCCAGCAAAAGAGAATGTGTTGGTCTTTATCAGCTACGGGTCAACAATGTAACATGATGCAAATAATACATATTCGCAAGCTTTTTAAAATTGCATGCAGTCACAAACGTTTTTAACGTGCACAAATATTGCGGGACTACGCAATCCAATCACACGTTTTTTTAACTTTACATGTGCCGTCTTAACATGGCGCTTCCTTGATCACGTAAGAACGCCATCCAATGAAAGGCACATTATTGATCACGTAAGAACGCCCAAAAAAAAAAGGCGCATCCTTGATCGCGTCAAAACGCAATCCAATAAAAGGCATATTCCTGATCACGTAAGAACGTCAGTCAATACAAGGAATCATTGGACAGCCTGGCAGGTGACGTCTTAAGCAACATGGCGCATCCGAGATCGCTGAAAAACCGCAGACAATACAAGGACTCAGTGACATCTTGGCATATCATTAAGAAACGTATTTATATTTTAGGAACTAGTATGTGTGTAGATTGCTATCTAGGAATGTCACCAAATTATGAATCATCTTTTCGGACTTGACTGTCCCTTGAACTATAGCTATGGTGTATATCTTTAACATTTAAAAGATACACATGAGAAATACATATGCCATTGATGTTTTAAGATATCTTTGGATTGTTGTTGAATAACAATAGTTATACATGTATTGATTAAACGTGTCATTTATTCAAGTTTAATTATGGTCAGCCTACCTATAGCCATATATGGGAGGAGATGTATTTTGTTAACATATTAGTTAACTAATATTCATCATCTACATTATTTGTATTACACACAGAGATTGATTTGGTTACACTTTGACAATAATATAGATTTGAAAATGAAATACAGGTGCTGTCAACATTACAATAAGATTGTTTATTAATAAAACTATATGTCCTTGTTCTTGTAAAAAGGACAAAAACGCTTTACAAATGGAAATACATTCATTTACAATAGTGATCAACATCACTTAAAGGGACATTATTTTGTTTTTAAAAAGAGCATACACATAGTCAATACTATTTAAATAAAATGAACACTTTACAGGGATTATATCATTGTATCAATACTCAGATCATTTGGTAAAGGTGCATCAATTCATGCAGAGTTTATAAATACACACATGGATATGAACATTTAAATATACATATATACACAAATACAAAAATATATATACATATATAAAGAAATTACTCTGCTAATCATAATCAGGCAATGATAGAGCTAAGAGAAAATAATATAAACACAAATAATAAGATTACATTGGAGATGTTAATCTTAAAGTCATTTACTATTGTCTTACATATATGATTTCATTATAACAAATAGATTTGTTAGGTCCCTTTAAGGATAAACAACATAAACTAGAGCTTGCAAAAAATAACAGGAAGAATGAGGACAAAGATTTGTGAAATAAAATTTATTTTATTAGTATGTAAGAAAACATACACAACGTTTATAAATAATCTTGTAAAAATAAGGAATATATGAGCCATATGACAAGGTAACACAGTGCATCACAGTCCATGAAGAGAGTTGCCAAGGGCCAGCATAGCCCCATTGGAGACACATGACAAGGTAACACAGTGCATCACAGTCCATGAAGAGAGTTGCCAAGGGCCAGCATAGCCCCATTGGAGACACATGGCAAGGTAACACAGTGCATCACAGTCCATGAAGAGAGTTGCCAAGGGCCAGCATAGCCTCATTGGAGACACATGACAAGGTAACACAGTGCATCACAGTCCATGAAGAGAGTTGCCAAGGGCCAGCATAGCCCCATTGGAGACACATGGCAAGGTAACACAGTGCATCACAGTCCATGAAGAGAGTTGCCAAGGGCCAGCATAGCCTCATTGGAGACACATGACAAGGTAACACAGTGCATCACAGTCCATGAAGAGAGTTGCCAAGGGCCAGCATAGCCCCATTGGAGACACATGACAAGGTAACACAGTGCATCACAGTCCATGAAGAGAGTTGCCAAGGGCCAGCATAGCCCCATTGGAGACACATGGCAAGGTAACACAGTGCATCACAGTCCATGAAGAGAGTTGCCAAGGGCCAGCATAGCCCCATTGGAGACACATGGCAAGGTAACACAGTGCATCACAGTCCATGAAGAGAGTTGCCAAGGGCCAGCATAGCCCCATTGGAGACACATGGCAAGGTAACACAGTGCATCACAGTCCATGAAGAGAGTTGCCAAGGGCCAGCATAGCCCCATTGGAGACACATGGCAAGGTAACACAGTGCATCACAGTCCATGAAGAGAGTTGCCAAGGGCCAGCATAGCCTCATTGGAGACACATGACAAGGTAAAAGAGTGCAACAGGCACAACAAAAAACTGATAAAAAGGCCAAATGGCAACAATATAAATACAAATTCAACATGTGGACAGAGGATTATTATCTGCCACCATGGAGCATATCCAGATCCTCCACTTACTGGTCATCCTCTTCATTGTCCTGTGCATGTCCAGCTCCAGATTCAGGCCTTGAACGTAATTGCATAATTTCACGCAGAGTCAAGTCCTGAACCCGGAGCTGGGCCTGCATGGTGTCGTTCATCCCTCTCAGGACAGCTGCGTTCCTCAACACGGCCTGCTCTACTCTTGCTATCCCTTCTAGCATGAGCCATGCTGAGTCACAGCCTAAAATAAAATAAAAATTAATATTAAGGATAATTACACAACAGAATAAAAGATTTTAATACATACATTGTCATCATAAAGACAAATAATTATTTACATCAATTATTTTTCATATATTCTTTACACATGAATTAGGTTATTCAGACAGACAGAAATCATTAAAGGCTCATGTTACTCAAACATGTTGAACCCTTTAATTGGTTTTAGATGATCCACTTATACAGCTTGAGTGTATCAAATCTTGTTAAAGGATTTACATTGTACTTACATTAGCAATTTAAAAATTCAATTTAGACTGTGGTAGGCACACATATCCTTAAACATTTTGGCATTGAGGACAAGCTGTGTAAACATAGCAACCAGAAGAAATTACATTCCCACTGGGTTAGACAAGAGATAATGTATCCACATTTGGACATAAAATTTTGTATCCAAGTAGTGGTGTTTGGTATATGTAGTGATATCCAATTAAAGGGACACTGAACCTAAATATTTAATGGACTGATTCAGATAGAGCATGACATGACAAATCTTTAGAAATTACACATATTCATTATATGTTTTAATTGTCAAGCTATATTTTGAATGCAAGAATGTTGGTTTTTATGGAAGCCAATATTTGTTGATGAACCTTGTTTGTGCATGCTGGTTGATGGATACATTCATCCAACAATAAAGAAATGATGGCCACATTTATTTTATTGTTTAAACTAATTATAGGAATAAGTTGTTTTCAATAAATATATCAAGAGAATGACGAATAATTCATAAGAGTATTCTATTATACATTGGCTTAACATTGCATGCTGGATTTGAATCACAATTTAACCAATTTAACTTCACTGTACCTTTAAGTATCTTATAAAGTGTATTTAGAATGATACTTACAGCTGTGCCTGGGAAGGACAATCTGACACCCAGGACAATGAAGGTTTAAACAGGGGGGAGGGATGGGATTGGCTCGGGGAGGGATGGGAATGGCTTGGGGAGTGGTGAGCTGCTGCTCCAGGGTAGGCCGTACAGCTGGGGAGTGGGGAGTTTGGGTCTGGGCAGCTGTACGGGCCAGAATACGGGGAGAGCGGCGAAGGGGGGTGTATGGGCGTTTTTTGGGAGGGACAGGATATGAAATATGGGAAGGGCTGGCAGTGGTCGGGGCATGGTCATGGGTTTGGTGATGGGAAGGGCTCTGGGTGTGTGCAGAGGTGTGGCCATGGTCAGGGGTGTGTGCACGGGGAGGGGTCTGTGACTGGGCAGGGGCGGAATCCAGATGACCAGAAGTGGTGGATCCATCTGAAAATGTAAAATAAATATATTAACATCTCATACATCCTGACATCAAATCAACGCATTTAAAATTGATTATGTTTTCAATATACCTCGAAGTGTGTTTGAATCTGTAAACTATTCTGAAATGAGGATATGGTATCTATATAGGCACTCAGATGAATCTCAATGACTGTCTGTACAATGTGAAACTTATTATTGTGTTTTGGCATGGAATATGCATGTGACATAATGATGGCATGAATTATATATTCTTAAAAAAATATATACAAGCAGATTTTCATGCTGCCTGATATAGAAAGGGGGCAGTAGTGTATTTGAACAGACAAATAATATTCCTTTTTAAAGGGAAAAAGCTGTAGACTTTGAATGTCTTCAATAAAATGATTTCAAAAAAAGAAACATGTTGGAAACATGATAGATATATTTCACATACCATCAGACTCCAAGGCAGCCTCTTCCTCCTCCATCCCACATGTGACATCAATCTCTGTAAAACATAACATGTTGTGTACACCTTAAGATCAGATATTATAACATATGTTACTGTTGCTCAAATACGCACATCAATGTTGCATTAAAGATATACACACACAAAGTTATGATTTACATCATTTTGATGGAGCATACAAATGACAATAGATTTGTTATTGTCAATAAATCAGAATATTAATGTATTGTTTGTCTTAATGTTAAATTCATAAAAGCATAGTACATAGAACATTTAAGATTTCTCATGTGTGTATCACTTGATGACTGTTGTTAAAAAAAAAAAAATTTAAAAAAACATATGTTAGACATCTTATGAATAACAAATGTGTAGAATAATAAAGTAGAAATTATTAATCGCTCAATATAAAAAATAAATATATAATCAGAAGATAAATTCTATGATTTTTTATAATGTTATGCTTCATCGGAATCATGATCATAATATTGATTAGCAATACACCTTCAATTACATATAAATGAGTCAATGGACTTACCAGGAGACCGCAAAGGCGGCTCTATGTCACTGCTGGATTCCTGTGGGCTCCCCACACCAACTCTCTCTATGAATGATATAGATATATATTATTAAACACATTTTGGATATCACTAAATCACATCTGTCTAGAATTTTAACATTAATCAACTTTAAAATGTGAAGAATAGAGCAGTCATTACACCAGAAAATGCTTGATTGAATCAAGGGGATTCTGTAAACATATCTGTATTCAACATATGTTTAATGTCAGACTACATTAGACATCAAATTCATCTCAGATGCTGCTATTGCATATCTAAATATACCCAATGATCAATGTTCTTAACCCTTTAAGGACACAGCTTTCACTTAGCTCAATTGTTTTATGACGGAATAATTCCGTCATATGTCCTTAAGAAGTTACAAGAATACACACAAACCACATATTGAGGAGCATCTGTTGACAAATCTAAACAAACATGTGTCACATCGAGCCATTTTTTCAATGTACAGTAATCTTGTTTAGGACACAACACATATTTATCACAATACATAACAAACTTTATTATTACAAATATGTAATCATGGTGCTGTTAGAGTATGCAGATATATATAAAGTAACTCCAACAGATAATTAGATTTATATATCAATAGTTTTTAATAAAAATAATGTAATGATGAATGAATCTATTTTGTCTTAAAGGGACACTGACATGATTAATTTAAATAATTGATTTCTATGTTCAAACTGTAAAAAATGATTTAACATTGACTCCTATTATAATTCGAATGTTGTTCGATATTAATCTTAAAGGCAGATAAGGAATATTGGATTCAATAAATATTGTTTGTTGAAGGTATCCACCAATCATCAATATAAACCCAGGTTGGTCAACAAATATTTAGATGCACATAAACGTACTTTATTTATTTTAAAATACATTTAGCAATAGAATATGTCACATATGATGATAGTATTATATTTTATGTTTATTAATATTGCATACTGTATGTGAAAGACAATATTAATAATTGTAGTTCAGTATCCCTTTAATCTAAAATTAAATAGATTCCACAATGTTGTTGTTTGTTAATGAATTATCTACTCCATATGTTGATGTAATGAATGGTATTGAGCATGCAATTAAAATCAAATATGTTATTTAAGTATATCCGAATAATTATATAATTTTCATCTATTAAATAGACATTACATATAAATATAGAACAATGTGTATTTAGTATGTAATGTTCATTCCATGTTTCTAAGACAAATGTCAATTAAAATGAGACATACCATACTGTGACAAGCCCTGGCTTGAGGATCCAGCAGCCACATCCATATCTGTAATATATTAAATGAGGATTGCATATCATTAATACTAATCATGCCATGTTTAAAATATTTACATTAATAACAAATCAATAGAAAAATATTAATCCTTTGGTAGTCCCATGAGTTAATAGTTTCCGCAATTAAATGAATGATAAATATATCCTGGACTCTTATTTTCAATCAGTTGTGTTGTTTACTGTATCTTTAAGAATATATGCTTGTTATTACATAATCATCAATTGATGGCCATATGTTATAATTTATTAGTATTATTCGTTTTTTATTAGATATAATATTTAAAATAAGAATACTGTATTCTTCACTAATCTAAGATTTTCCATTTAATTTTTAACAACATGTATAAAGCAATGCCACTTTCCGCAAACCCATGTTAACGTGGATGAGAAATGCCATTTTCGCGATCATTGCGCAATGATTCCAAGCGGAATTACGCATCCGTCATTTGACCAACATGTATAAAGCAATGCCACTTTCCGCAAACCCATGTTAACGTGGATGCGAAATTAGATTTCCGCTCTGTGACGCATATTCTGTAGAGCGCAATAAACATCATTCCAATTTCATGTATCACTAATGTAAAATCAGATATCTAAACATCATATGTAGTGTATGTTGTGAGATCTGTATAGGTTTAGTATCTGACTAAATACACATTTTGGATTTTTAACATTATAAATATTATATGAAGTTGGATAATTACCTGGTTCAGATTCTCTATCGGGTCCTCCCAGGCCACCGGACGGAGAAGCATCTGCCCTGTCCCCCGCGTCAGGACTTTCAGATCCCGCAGCTGGGAGGGAAGAAGAGGAGGCCGAGGATGGCGAGGATCTAAATCTTTTGGGGACCCGGAGATTGAGGAGCTCGCATAAAGTCACCTCATAAGGGAGTAGGTACAGTTTCCGCGGGGCCTTTCTTTGGCCCCCTCTTTTACGGGCTTGTACCCAGTCCCTTATGAGGTTGACTTTTTTCGATAAACGCAACCTCATATCTCCGAATCTCCTCATGATCTGATCCTGGGTCCTCTGGACGTCACACACCAATCTAACCGCATTGGTGATAGACTCCCAGAGGGCCTTCTTAACAGGCGCATCTGTCGAGCTCCTCTTGTTCCCAAACAGCTGGGGATAAAAGTCCTTGACGGCGTGGACCAGTGCAGCGCTCTCCTCCTTGGTGAACCTGGGAACTGACATGCCTGCTGGGTTGTATAATAATAATATATATTGCCTGCAGGCATTAGAGAACTGACAAAGATGGCAACGTGTAATGGACTTTTATATGGTGAAGTAAACATGAGATGCACCATGGGACAATTTATCTGTACATCTGATTGGATAAAATATTTAAATATTGTTATAATGTCTGTGAGACCATCCTGACTCAAGTTGTGTTTGTGTGATGAACTCTGATTGGCCGTTCCTTAATGTTTCATATCTTAGTAACTTCCTTACACATACCGCTTGGTGGTGCTGTAACTTCATTTTTCATGTAGACTTATTTGTAACTCATGGGCCTGTCATGCGGATATGTGTGACGCAGATTTAATATCCGTGATCCGTGAAATATTAATGATTAAATACTCTTTAAAATCTCATCCTGTCACATTATTAATGTTGTAGACATTTCTCGGTTTAATAACGGTCTGTTTCTTTAATACAAATACACATTTAATATTGTATGTCTTTATTGTTCTTTAAATAAATTGATTGTGAAGTATTGACATTGCTCTATTAAATGTATTTATAATGCACATTGATTGTGTGCTATTGCGTGACATTACACTAATGTTTAAATATGCTAATCTGGTGTTTGAAGATGCGTTTCCCACGCAATATTTATTAATGTTAAAATTCCGGGAAGAATGTCAGTAACTTTGATAATCTGTTTATAAATGTTAAACTACAGCTTTGTTATTCGCAAATAAACCTCGAGCTTGTATTTCTCTGAAGTGCTCATATATGTTATTGTGCAATGGCGTCTTTAGTTTTAAAGAGACATTACAAACAATTGTATCAAATGATCTGTAGAGATAGAAGATTGTTTAGACTTTAAAATGTAAATCATTTTCTCTTAGTATTTATATATCCTCAACATAAGAAATTTAAATGCACATGGTTGAGCCAATCACATAAGGCATCTCTGTGCATCCACCAATCTTCATCTACTGAGCCTATCTCGATATGCTTTTCAAGCAAAGTATGTCAAGATAGGAAGAGAAGTAAATACACTATTTCAAGCTCTTAAAGGGACACTGTCCAAACAAATTTACCATTGGTGATTGAGCATGAAATGTTAATCAACTTTATTATTTAATACGATTATCAAATGTTAAGTTATCTTGTTATGTTTCTTTGAAAATCAATAATGATATTTTATATTACGGACAATTGTTTAATAAAAACCTGGGTTGTCCTTGACGATTGTTGCATCAATTATTCCAAACAATCAAGTTCTGTCCAGAGTACTGAAGCAAATAAATTAGCTATTTACTGCCTTATTTCTAAAGTAATGATAGCAACATCACAATGAGCATTCATAATATGAGACAAGTTTTAAAGTTGATTAAAATAGAATACTCATTCAGAATGTATAAATCATTGTTTTTTTAAATGGCTACCTTTAAGTATATTTTGAGTTCATGTCCCTTTAAATAAACATTTCACAATAATGCTTAATATATCATAAACCTAGGCACCTTCCTTTTGCTAAATGAGTCTAACATATGAGTAAAGCAAATTTAGATTAACTTCTAGATTGTTTTACACACTGACTGAAATATATTTATTAAATTAGGTATTTTTTAGCCTTCAGCGTAGAGGGACATTAAGCTATATGTTATGTATGCATTTTGTATCATAATCTTATATTTGACCAACTTAATATGTTTTGTTATTCAATCATTATATTGTAATTATATATATTCGTGGATTAAATACATCTCTACATAGGCTATTTTGATGCTGATTGTTGTTTGCATATAGATGCCTTATATCATTCACTAAGATATGTGCATTTATTTTTATTTTAACAAGTATATTTAAAGACTGAATGTAATTCTATAGTACATTCTAAATATGTTTAAATTCTTGTATGATATTTGTAACAATGTATACAAAATATACATTTTGAATGACCCCTTTAAGGACCCAAACATATTGTATTTTTATTTAACATTGACAAAATAAACTAAAGGGGAAATTACATTCTATATAGATATTTGATGTCTAACCCAAGAGGTAAGATTGTAATAAATACATAATATTACTAAGTATAGTTAAATGACTCCACTAGAAAATTACATAGATTAACCTGGCATCCAATAACTAATTATTAAAAATTATAAAGTTAAATGACCTACCATTTATAAATGTAATAATTGTAAAATATTTTCTAATAATGTTTTGAGATACCTAAGGAAGATACATGATCTTATACAATTCTTTTTACATTCAACAACACTGTCACTTTCATGTAATTGAACCACTTCACCTTATTAAATGTTAAAACAATCATAATATTAATACATATCCTAAATATTTTTAATATATACTTTTTCAATATAAAAGCATTGAAGAATATGACTCCCCAATTAATGTTAAAATATATCTTTTAATATTCTCTGAAGAATTTTATTTTCTACTATTAATGCATTATTTTCTCTTATGCATGTGCTTGTCAAATAGCCAACTACCAGTCATGGGAGTCCAAGTTTTATTTATTTACAGATTATATTGATATATATTAGAATCTGCTAAAAAAAAAATATATATTTAATAGAAAATAAATAAATATTCCATGAAGTCATCAGATGCCAATCTGAAATGACAAATAATAAAAATGGAACAAAGTTAATACACACGTTGTAAAATATTCATAAAATACATTTAAAATCATATGGTGTCTATGCTCTAACTTTGATCAACATTTTTTAAAGATAATCATTACATTCATTTTAAATTAATGAAATACATACACCATTATATTGTTGATTAAAAATAATATTTAAATTTCAAAAATTAAATTTATACATAATAATGTATATCACATGTAAACAATATATGTATGCTGAACATAAATGTAATATTTCATGTCCATTCAAATACCTCTATATCAACTATAATATGTATTCCTTTTTCTGATTGTGATCCCTAAATATCTAATTAAGAACTAAATATGACTAATGTATGTAAGCTACTAATATTCTACAGTCTTCACTAGCATGCATTGGTACACCAACCTGGACAATGCATGGTCTTTGAATGTCAATTCAGGGGTAAACAGTTGATCTTCAATAGGTGTCTTATTCATCAGTTCATTAAATAGAGGACTGGGAAATACCATCTAAAAAAGTAAAATCATCTAAGTGTCTGATTGTGATCCCTAAATATCTAATTAAGAACTAAATATGACTAATGTATGTAAGCTACTAATATTCTACAGTCTTCACTAGCATGCATTGGTACACCAACCTGGACAATGCATGGTCTTTGAATGTCAATTCAGGGGTAAACAGTTGATCTTCAATAGGTGTCTTATTCATCAGTTCATTAAATAGAGGACTGGGAAATACCATCTAAAAAAGTAAAATCATCTAAGTGTCTGATTGTGATCCCTAAATATCTAATTAAGAACTAAATATGACTAATGTATGTAAGCTACTAATATTCTACAGTCTTCACTAGCATGCATTGGTACACCAACCTGGACAATGCATGGTCTTTGAATGTCAATTCAGGGGTAAACAGTTGATCTTCAATAGGTGTCTTATTCATCAGTTCATTAAATAGAGGACTGGGAAATACCATCTACAAAATAGAAAATCATCTAAGTGTCTCCAATAGGATGTCTCCACAGCCTTATTCTATCAAATAGTTTGCACTTACCATGTGAACATGTCTTTGTATGGTTTTCAAGGTCAGCAGAATTTAAATATGCCAGACATGATCCCATTGGTATACTTCAATTTCAATCTTGGCTTTTTCCCCACTGTCAGTCTTGGAAATCTTCACTGTCAGGCTTCAAATTGTTCCCTTTCAGTCTTTATATTAAGTCATCTCCCTAATGTAAGAAATTATATATAAAGATTTCATACAAGTGTGTGAATCAGTTCTGTACCCCTCTCCCACCCCCCATTTCATAATAAATATCTATCACTAGCTTACTAAGCCTGTGTATGAACCTGTGTTATTTTCTATCAAGTGTGAAGATGAGTCATATTGAGCAGAACAAACCTCTGTGTGACATTGAACCATAGTCATTCTAGAGTATCCCTTTCTGATTATGTACATAAGTAATGTGTAAACAAAGTTATATTTTTAAAAATTTATGCCATATTATGTATTTGTGTACAAATCATGCCAGCAACAGTCCATACATTTCTACTTACCATCTGATGTCCTCTATAAAAACCAGGTGGCAAAGACTCGCTATAGGACCCAATGCCCAGAGCATCACCTATATTATGAGAAATAAATATTATTATAACATTTTATCAATACTAACATGTTTGCACAATTCTCTACTTGTCATTTCCCTAGAGTTCACATCTATTGAAAATACTCCAGTGTAACTTCTATTATTTACCGTCTAAAGTGGCGGTTGATGACGTCTGCTCTGACATCAAGTCCCTCGTCCTGGAATTCCCCCTCTAGAACAGGATCATCCTCCTCATCTCTGAGGAGGTCTCTGTCCACCGGGACGGCCTGCAGCATCCCAGCCCGCTGTGCAATATTATGCAGGACGCTACAGGCTACAACGATCTTAGCCACCTTCTTTGGGTTGTACTGGAGTGCTCCTCCAGAACGGTCCAGGCACCTGAATCTCATCTTCAGGAGCCCGAACATCCTTTCAACCACCGCCCTGGTTCTCTTATGAGCCCTATTGTAGCGCTCCTCAGACACATCAGTTGGGCTACGCAAGGGGGTAATGAGCCAAGGCCGGCTCATGTACCCAGAATCACCTATAAATTTAGAACAGAACATAATTCAAACAGAATACTTAAACTAGTATATTGTTGTATAAATATATTTTTTAAAAACCATAATCCATATTAAAAGTTGTCAGAAACATAAAAAAAAAAAAAAAAAATATATATAAATCTGTATCTAGCCATTTCATCGAAGACATGCTACATATGCGTATTTCTCCTAAACCAAACCTTGTGTAAAATGCTAACTACATGTTTACATTGCATTCTCTATATGAACACTTAAGGTAAGACATGCTACATATCTGCATTTCAATAAAACTAGACATTAGCAGAAATAGACAATGACAGGGTTAAATTGCATGAGATAATATCTTGCCATTTCATCTAAGACATGCTACATATGCGTATTTCTCCTAAACCAAACCTTGTGTAAAATGCTAACTACATGTTTACATTGCATTCTCTATATGAACACTTAAGGTAAGACATGCTACATATCTGCTTTTCAATAAAAATAGACATTAGCAGAAAAATACAATGACAGGGTTAAATTGCATGAGATAATATCTTGCCATTTCATCTAAGACATGCTACATATGCGTATTTCTCCTAAACCAAACCTTGTGTAAAATGCTAACTACATGTTTACATTGCATTCTCTATATGAACACTTAAGGTAAGACATGCTACATATCTGCATTTCAATAAAAATAGACATTAGCAGAAAAAGACAATGACAGGGTTAAATTGCATGAGATAATATCTTGCCATTTCATCTAAGACATGCTACATATGCGTATTTCTCCTAAAACAAACCTTGTGTAAAATGCTAACTACATGTTTACATTGCATTCTCTATCTGAACACTTAAGGTAAGACATGCTACATATCTGCATTTCAATAAAAATAGACATTAGCGTCGGTAAATAACAAATGGTTAAATTTAATCCTATAGCTGAACATGACGCTAACAGTTAAAAAATACAGGGGCAATTGTCAAAATAATTAACCATGTTGTGCACAAATACTCACCAACGAGATAACCAGGGGGCATTTGTCTTTCCTCAAACTGTCTCCACAGGGACGACAGAGAGAGGATGCGGGCATCATGACAAGCACCTCCAAAATTCGCATACACATGCATAATCCTCATCCGTGCGTCACAAACATACTGCACGTTGAGGCTATGAAAATGTTTGCGATTTCTGAAGGGCAAGTCATCAATTGGAGCACGCAGCGCAATGTGGGTACAATCAATGGCTCCCAAGACATTGGGCAATTGAGCAATATCAAAGAATTCCCGCTTCAGGCGCCTCCAATCACCATCATTCTGTGGGAATCCTATGTATTGCTTACTGATACGTACCATGGCGTTCAGAAAGTTATCAAACACCCCAGAGAATGTACCTTGAGCCAGGCCATGCATGTACAGTTCTCCGGATTGAAAACTCCCGGAGGCCAGGACGTATAGACAGCTTAGCATCTTACTCATGGGGGGAACAGCAGTCCTTATTTGTATACGTGGCTCCAAATGAGGTTTAAGAAGCTCGTAAAGGCCAATGAGCTGTTCGCGATCGAGCCGATACTTATCAAAAACCTCAAAGTCACTCATGTTTTCCAAGGTGGGTCTCACCCTGTAGACACGAGGACCTCGAACCAGACGACCCCTTCGTCTCGGTCTGAGCCGCCGAGGCTGCCTGATTCGACCAACAGCTAGTTCGCCAATAGCACCACCAGCAGCGTCTACCATGTCATCGTCATCCATCTTTCAAAACAGCGTAACAAGGTAAGCACTTGATCTGATGTGGATCACAAGTGATGCATTGGCCATGTTGTTTGGGGGATTTATAGTACAATTAGTCCAATGGTAGTGAGTTTGTAATGATTGCTGATTGTATTCACCTGTTTGTATGTGAGCGGCGCGAATGCTTTCACAGTGGGCGTTTATTTGTTGTTTGCTGAAATGTTAGTTTCAAACAATGATTCTCAATGTGAAAGTGTCAAATATCACACATACAGTGCATGTTTGTAATGTTTGTTCATATGCGTAATCAATATTTCCTAAACGCGATGTTATAGTAACAAGCACACGTCCAGGCTAACATGAATGAAAGTGCATAGTTGTGTATAATGTGCATCGAATGTGATCGATCAATGTTGCTGCAATATTGTTTGTAAATGATAAAGGAACATCTGCCATCTGTAGGATTGTATATATAAGTTATTGCCGAGCTGTCAATATTGTATGCGTCCCTTTAAAATCGCAATAATAATTCAGAACTTCCCGTCTGCCATCTGTAGTATTATATATATAAGTGATTGCCGAGCTGTCAATATTGTACGCGTCCCTTTAAAATCGCAATAATAATTCCGAACTTCCCGTCTGCCATCTGTAGTATTGTATATATAAGTGATTGCCGAGCTGTAAAATATTGTACGCGTCCCTTTCAAATCGCAATAATAATTCCGAAATTCCCGTCTGCCATCTGTAGTATTGTATATATAAGTGATTGCCGAGCTGTCAATATTGTATGCGTCCCTTTCAAATGGCACTAATACTGAATAACTTCCGGCTGTCATCTGTAGTATTGTATATATAAGTGATTGCCGAGATGTGAATATTGTACGCGTCCCTTTCAAATCGCACTAATACTGAATAACTTCCGGCTGTCATCTGTAGTATTGTATATATAAGTGATTGCCGAGATGTGAATATTGTACGCGTCCCTTTCAAATCGCACTAATACTGAATAACTTCCGGCTGTCATCTGTAGTATTGTATATATAAGTGATTGCCGAGATGTGAATATTGTACGCGTCCCTTTAAAATCGCAATAATAATTCCGAACTTCCCGTCTGTCATCTGTAGTATTATATATATAAGTGATTGCCGAGCTGTCAATATTGTATGCGTCCCTTTCAAATCGCACTAATGCTGAATAACTTCCGGCTGTCATCTGTAGT
Source organism: Bombina bombina (assembly GCF_027579735.1). Lineage (NCBI taxonomy): Eukaryota > Metazoa > Chordata > Amphibia > Anura > Bombinatoridae > Bombina > Bombina bombina. The sequence continues at coordinate 906,581,202 of NC_069501.1, read as the reverse complement.
ATTGTATATATAAGTGATTTTCGATCTGACGATATTGTATGCGTCCCATAAAAATTGCACGAATACTGAATAACTTCCGGCTGTCATCTGTAGTATTATATATATAATTGATGTGCGATCTGACAATATTTCTGAATTGTCCCATTGAAATCTCCATAATAATGCTGTTCAAAAGTGTGTTTTACGTATATGTTGTATTGTAGTATTGAGTGTTAAAGTTCCTAAAGGGGCGGTACAGTGGTGAATCTGTGATGTGTATGGTTGAATCTTCTAATGACGTCATGATATTATTAACCTGCCTATGTAGTTGTGAAATCCTCATTGTGTTGTTGTATTGTGCTACATTGTTATTGTGTGCTGAATAAAATCTAAATGTGTGCTTTGTGGTTGCGTGATGGGTGATGCGTGTTATGTACATGTACGTATATATTGTGATTGTGTCCCACATATGCTGACTTCTATATAGCGGTCTGGCATTGTTGTTCCTTCCCATAAAGTGACATCTGTAATCTGGTGTAATGATGTTCTTGTTGTAGGTAATTCCTAATGGTTTCTGGTGATGGAATCATGATGTTAAAAGTACAGTAAAATCCATATGTTGTGTTTTGTGATTCCTCGAGAGAATGTAATGTGTTTTTCCCCCATCATTTGAATGCACATGTATGAGTGAATGTTAAAAGTAATGTATGTGCATCCATGAGTGATCATGTGTTAAGCCTATGTAGATATGCAGTTGCTGCAAGCATATGAGTTGAATAACAGAAATGCAATAATAAAGGTAAATGAGAGATGTTTCCCATTGTGTAGTGTTTGTGAATCCAGAAATGTGTATTGAATTTTATTTTAATTGTAAATGTAATTTTATTGAAATAATAATGTGTTACTAGTGATGGGGATTTGTAGTTGATGTAATCTAAAAGTGTTAAAAATATTTATGGTGTGGTGAATATTTAATATTAAAAAACATAAATCCACCATAGGGAAATAGTCATTTCTTGATCTATTTATCATAGCTGGGTCTAACGCATAAAAGCATGTATTTTCTAGCGCTGGTATTTGGAGTTTTTCCGTCTACGCTATTTGCGTGCGTTAGGGAAATGAGGGTTTCGCGTGCACGAGCACGTCTTCCCAATAGAAGTCAATGGAGGCTCCAAAGATTTCTATATTTTTTTTTCTAAGACTGGTTTTCCTCGTAAAGTGAGTGACGTCATGAGCTTGTGTGAAAAAGTAACTAAATCGTGTTCTTTTTGTAATAAATAAATATTTTGTGTATGTAATGTGGTGTATATTGTTTGTATGCATCGATGAGTGTATGTTTGTGATAATGTTATTCGTTAGATGTAGGTATATGAGGGTCTTTTCCCGTATGTCCATGTAAGTCAATGGGAAAATGGATTTGTGTGGATTTTTTTCAAACACCCGAGATCTCGCAACTTTAATCCTTTGTATTTTAAAGAAAAAATAAAAATTCCGAAAAATAAAGATAGTGTTGTGTTTGTATGAGTGTAAGTGTACTTTGTGTAATATTTGTTTTGTGATTCGTGGATGTTTTTTTGTGCGGTATATGTTTACTACTGGGTCTGAGGTGGCGGTAGAAAGTTGAGCGTTAGGTGTATTTTGAGTCGCGGTAAATAAACTCTAAATACCGGAGTGCGTAAAAAACCCGCGTTAGGAGCCTCTAACGCTGGTTTTGACGGCTACCGCCGAACTCTAAATCTAGGCCTATTTTTGGTATCTGACTATGTATACAGTTTTTAGAATTATTAGCTCCATATTTATAACTACGAATGCTATATTGATGAGCTGGTTACAATTCAAAATTATGTATACCGTTAGTTAATTTAAAGATATCTGTGATTCGAAATCTATTATAGTTCATTGTAGTTAATCTGATGTAAAAAAAATATAATAATGAATGCAATATTTAGTTTTACCACTGGATGGCAGTGTTGTATTATTAGAGATTGGCACTAGAAAAGTGTATTTTAACATATTTCCTTCACATCCAGGACCAAGCTAAAATGTGCCTTCCTAAAGTCCTTTGAGACACCTCACAGTACTGATGAGACTTATTAGATAATCTTGCTATTTTGAGGGGGGGGGGGGAAATCACAATCCTGTTAACAGAAAGGGTTTACTCTTCAAACGTCTAAAAAGAAAAGATTGGTTTACTAAGCACAGAAAAATCTTTTCTTTTTCCAAAATACATACAACACTAATATATATATTTTAAGTGCCCTCTTTTAGTTAGAATGGATGATGGATTGCATTGGCTTAAAAAAATGCACACAATGTGCCTGTAAATTAATATTATTTTTGAGAGCTAGGACAAACGTGTAGAAAAGAAAGTCACATAAATGTGCTGAAAAGAAGCCAAATAGAAGTGGTAGATATGAGTTATATAGCATTTTGAGAGTTCCATGGAAAGCCTATTACAGACCAGCACATGAAATTATAAGACATAGGAAACAATCTGGCACACTATGGAAATAATATAGTGGTTTTGAAGATAAGAAACTTGCAGCATATGGACTGTCAGCTTCCACTTAAAATAGTGATGAAGCGTATGAAGTACAAAGCTGATACCTTTTATAAAACTTTGTAGCAACAAATTCAAAATTAATGAGAACCATTGTATTTGAACATAACTTTCCTGCCAATAACAAAGGTGAAACAACAAGAAAAATGTTTGATTGGCTAACATGTATTCCCAAACCCAAATAGGTATAAGCAACAGAAAATAAAATACATTTTTCACTATAACCTATAACATTGCTTAGATTCATAGTAAACAGCACATATTATATTGCTTATCTATTTAATTAAATTTTTTTGTTCAAATGAATTATAGCTATATTATTACTACTGATATACAGAGGAAGTTATTCTTATTAATAATAATTATTTTTATCTTGATTAATTACAAATAAAGGCACAATCTACAAAATATGGGCTAGATTACAAGTGATGTGCTATCGTTAGCACGGGAAAAATATTGTAATATCGAGCCCACGTTAACTTGTACTCATATCGCACAATATTACAAAGGAAACATGACTGCACAAACACAAACTAAATTTAGGCTTGTAGGGTTAGCGTGTCTGAAGTCCTTGCGTAAAGGGTTAAGGCAAAATAAAAAGTTGCACCAAACACAACATAAATACATTCAAATAAAGTGTTACACACACACACATATATATATCTAATAAAAAATATTCATATACATATTAATAAAAAAAATTATGAGTTAAAAGGTATATGGTATATGACAAGGTGTTTGAACACATTTCTAAATATGTGTATGCATGTGTATATACATGTGTGTATATGTTATATGCTTGGGTATTTATGTTCATATATGTATGTATGAATATATAAATAAATTAATTGTGCTTTTTTTCTGTAAATATTTTATATTTGAAAATGTCCTTTGTATCTCTAAATACTGTATATATGTATTTCTCTCTCTCCTCCCCCCTCTCTCTCTTTATATATATATATATATATATATATATATATATATATATATATATATATATTTATATATATATATATTTATATAAAAATAGAGTCCAGTCTACAGACCAACCCACCAGGTGCCAGCTGCCTGGGTGCAAAAATGCAATGTAATATTCCCACAAACTAATGAACTAATGCATTCACAGTACTTGCACAAAACAAACCAAACTTTAATGGAACGTTTTCAGAGATACAAACTATGGGCACTTCCAGGTTTGCGTTCCAATATAGCATTTTGGTGCCACTCTATGAAAAAGAGGTATGCACGATGTTTGATCAGATGCTTTCACACCACTATAGTGTATTTTAAATTTGTTTCACATGCTGAAGAAGGAGTTTGTATCTCCAAAAACGTTCCATTCAATTTTGTTTTGTTTTGTGCAAGTCCTGTGAGTGTATTCGTTTGTGGGAATATGTATGTATATATATATATATATATAGAATGTCCAAGTAGAGAGCAGGCACTCACTGTGGGCTTTGTAAAAAAAAATATCCTTTATTGCAGATATTAAAAAGACATAACGTTTCGGCACATATCCTGCGCCTTTGTCAAATGTCACCCTAGTACATATAACCTAACACCAAGACCCCCTAGGACATTTATATATACAGTATCTCAGAAAAGTGAGTCCACCCCTCACATTTTTGTAAATATTTTATTATACCTTTTCATGTGACAACACTGAAGAAATGACATTTTGCTACAATGTAAAGTAGTAGGTGTACAGCCTGTATACCAGTGTAAATTTGCTGTCCCCTCAAAATAACTCAACACACGGCCATTAATGTCTAAACCGTTGACAACAAAAGTAAGTACACCCTAAGTGGAAATGTCCAAATTGGGCCCAATTAGCCATTCTTCCTTCCCGGTGTCATGTTACTTGTTAGTGTTACAAGGTCTCAGGTGTGAATGGGGAGCAGGTGTGTTAAATTTGGTGTTATCACGGAAAGAATCCCTGAATGACAGAAAGACTCCCTGAATGGAAAAAACTTTTAGACTACTGGGACTATCGTGAAATATCCTGGACAGGCAGGATCGCTGCCATTAAAATGTCCTTCATCCCTAAGATTACCTACTTATTTCGATCACTTCCAATTAATGCCCCTAGGCCAATTCTCAACAAACTCCAGAGCCTTATCACTAGTTATGTCTGGAAGGGCAAGAAACCCAGAACCTCTAGACAAACCCTACAGAGAACATGTGATAAAGGTGGACTTGGTCTACCAAATGTTATCCTTTACTATCAAGCAGCCCATTTGACCCACCTTATGCATTGGGGCCATCAGGAGAGTCCAGTTTCCTGGAGGGGGGTAGAACAGTCCCTCCTCCCCCCAGGCTTATGTTTAATCGATTTGCCCTGGGTCCCGTCCCACTACTGGAAAAATCTTCGTATCACACATCCGGTGACACTCTGCGCTTTTGGGATCAAGTGAGACACTTAAATTTGATTGCCCCCCACCCCTCCCTGAGGCAAACCATAGCTAGTGTCCTCTTTTGCCTACCTGATTCTCACATCTCAAGCTGGAAAACTTTTGACGTTGATTATATTGCAGACTTATATGATCAGGCTAACGTACTATCCCATTCAGTGATCTGTAACAATTTGCGAACCCCGACCTCTCTGAGATTCGAGACTTTCCGTCTATGCTCCATAGTAAGATCATGGGGATTTCCTAGAAAGAACCTCAGACCAGTCACAGTTTGGGAGCAGAGATGGTCGCAACCCCACAAACTTAAAGGAACTTTGTCGTTTCATTACGAGATCTTACTAGATCCCTCCTCACAACATAAAATCTCACAATACATCGCTTGGGAGACAGAATTAAATTTCACGGCTGACGCTGACTCTTGGTACAGAGAACTAATTTTTACTAAAAAATTATTACATTGCACGACCTTATGGGAGCTGCATTATAAGATAACGGTTCGCTGGCATTTAGTCCCGGCCACTTTACATAAAATATATGACCCCCACTTGCTGGAGGGGCTGTGGGCAACTGGGAACTCAGGCGCACATCTGGTGGTTTTGTCCCAAGGTTTCACCAATTTGGCTCCAGATCTTTGACATCTTGCATTCCTTGGGTATCACTCCTACAGTGAGCCCACAAACCTGCCTACTTCATTTAGACTTCCCAAACCTTCCCCCGGCACGAAAAGCCCTAGTCATTTACATACTAATGTCCATTAAATTCGAAATTGCAAAAGCATGGAAACAGCCTGCCCCTCCCACTATAACACAGATCTTAGCCACTGTTAACTTCCTTTTAAAAATGGAAGCATATTCTTTCTCAGCCCTGGATAAACTAGACTTCTATTACGAGATCTGGTCACCCTGGTGGGAAAAATTCCCAAGCTGAAAGATAACGAAATGCATGAATCCCTGCCACGATCCCTTTTCTTAACGAAGCTGGGCTCTCATCACTCCCTACCTTCCCTTCTAGCACCTCCTTTTCCTAACTCTTTACCTACCTCTGGTTCAACTATGAGAGTTCATGTGAATATAACCTTTTAATCTGGAAAAAGACAAAAGTTTAATTTGTATTGCAACACCCCAGCCTAATTTGTATAGAGATATCTGAGATTATCTCAGCTGTAGTAACTATTTGTTTTGTATTGATGATGTTGTTGCATATTTTTGATATTTCTGTTATCTGTGAAATTTCTCAAATAAAATATATTTAAAATAAAAAAAAATGGTGTTATCGCTCTCACACTCTCTCATACTGTTCACTAGAATTTCAACATGGCACCTCATGGCAAAGAACTCTCTGAGGATCTGAAAAAAAGAATTGTTGCTTTACATAAAGATGGCCTAGGCTATAAGAAGATTGCCAAGACCCTGAAACTGAGCTGCAGCACGGTGGGCAAGACCATACAGCGGTTTCACAGGACAGGTTGCACTCATAACAGGCCTCGACCAAAGAAGTTGAGTGCAGGTGCTGAACGTCATATCCAGAGGTTGTTTTTGGGAAATAGACGTATGAGTGCTGCCAGCATTGCTGCAGAGGTTGAAAGGGTGGGGGGTCATCCTGTCAGTGCTCAGACCATACTCTGCACACTGCATCAAATTGGTCTGCATGGCTGTCGTCCCAGAAGTAAGCCTCTTCTAAAGATGATGCACAAGAAAGCCTGCAAACAGTTTGCTGAAGACAAGCAGACTAAGGACATGGATTACAATGTCCTGTGGTCCAATGAGAACAAGATAAACTTATTTGGTTCAGATGTTGTCAAGCGTGTGTGGCTGCAACCAGGTGTGCAGTATAAAGACAAGTGTGTCTTGCCAACAGTTAAGCATGGTGGTGGGAGTATCATGGTCTAGGCCTGCATGAGTGCTGCCAGCACTGGGGAGTTACAGTTAGTTGAGGGAACCGTGAATGCCAACATGTACTGTGACATACTGAAGCAGAGCATGATCCTCTCCCTTTGGAGACTGGGCTGCAGGGCAGTATTCCAACATTATTACGACCCCAAACACACCTCCAAGGTGACCACTACCTTGCTAAAGAAGCTGAGCATAAAGGTGATGGACTGGCCAAACATGTCTCCAGACCTAAACCCTATTGAACATCTGTGGGGCATCCTCAAACGTAAGGTAGGGGAACACAAGGTCTCTAACATCCACCAGCTCCGGGATGATGTCATGGAGGAGTGGAAGAGGACTCCAGTGGCAACCTGTGAAGCTCTGGTGAACTCCATGCCCAAGAGGGTTAAGGCAGTGCCAGAAAATAATGGTGGCCACACAAAATATTGACACTTTTGGCCCAATTTGGACATTTTCACTTAGCGGTGTACTCACTTTTGTTGCCAACGGTTTAGACATTAATGGCAGTGTGTTGAGTTATTTTGAGGGGACAGCAAATTTACACTATTATACAGGCTGTACACTCACTACTTTACATTGTAGCAAAGTGTCATTTCTTCAGTGTTGTCACATGACAAGATATAATAAAATATTTACAAAAATGTGAGGGGTGTACTCACTTTTCTGAGATACTGTATATATATATATATATATATATATATATAAATATCCAAAAAAGAGAGCACTCACCAGGACTTATACTTTAAAGCATTCACAGCTTTATTTTAACAAAGTATAACTTTGTTAAAATAAAGCTGTGAATGCTTTAAAGTATAAGTCCTGGTGAGTGCTCTCTTTTTTGGATATTTGTGAAGGCACACTGCGGCATTGGATGCACCCTGGGCAGTTGAACAGCGGAGTGAGTGCAGAGTTCATTTGGGATTTTGTATATATATATATATATATGTAAAAAAGACGTGATATCCGCGCTGTATTAGTTCCATTGAGTGGCGTATAAAAAGTAATCCCAAGTGTGAAAGGTGAATATCATAAATCATATATTATATAACCTAGATACATATAAACAAACATGCATAATAGCACAAGTCCACAGTTCTCATTTCTATTAAGATATTCAGAAAGGCAGCTGAAAAAAGGTTTGTGAAGACTCCCAGCTTGTCTCCACGGAAAGAAAGAATATCTAACAGTGTCAGGTACTGGCAGTGCCCGCTGGGTACTCAGTGTAGACTCTCAGGCACATAAACAGAGCTCAGTTTATGTGCCTGAGAGTCTACACTGAGTACCCAGCAGGCACTGCCAGTACCTGACACTGTGCTCATAGGAGAGGCTTGTTTTACACTGTGTGTGTTCTTCAGTCCCACATACACAAGCCTGTCAGTAGGGATCATTTGGTTATTTTTGTGCCCCTGATTCGTACAGTCTGGGAATATGTATTTGCCTGTTATATTGGAAAAGTTTGAAGACCCTTATGTTCAAAGGAATCTTACAGGTACATCCTCCAATATGTGATTGCCCTGGGTGTCGAATTTCGTCTCCAGTGATCTCCTGAGACATCTTACTGGGTGGCGAGGACTCTGCACTCAACCCTGTTCTACAGCACATTGGATACATTGTTTCATTTACATCAGTGAATCAGCTTACGGACGACAACCTGTACTGATCCTGGAATAACATCTATACTCTGGTGATTACTTACCTCATACGGATTGAGGTTATTTGAAGTAAGTCCTTAGATATAGGGGTAGTCTTTGCCCCACAACTTTTTACTCCGCAGAAGAAAGGCACAGAATATAAACTCTTTCGTTAGATATATATATATATATATATATATATATATATATATATATATATATATATATATATATATATATATATATATATATATAAATGTTTATAAATAAAAATGAAAATGTTATCCTATGTGACGGGCATAGGAATGTAAAATATTTATTTCTCACTTCAAATTAAGGTTAGTGCGCAAGCGATACATTTCGTTTTTTTTTTTTAAAGTTGCACTTTCTATTGAAGTATATGGGGAGAAGTTAGCGTGGAATTGATATCTGAAGTCCTACAGTTGTGTTTCGCTCTCATGCTTTTTACTTTTAACTTGTAACAAGTTTATTTTTAGCGGTATTAGAACTCAACGCTAAATACTGCTCAACTTGTAACCTGGCCCTCAGTAAGCAACCCTATATTATGGTAGAAAAATGTTAACAAAATGTAACTAGGTGTATTTTTATTTTAATCCTTTTGGACAATACTGACTCTTTGGATATAGACAAAAAAGTTTAATCTAATATTTGTTTAATAAAATCTATTTGTCTGTTATTGCCACTTCAAGGCAGCAGAGGATCAGCTGGGCAGCAGATTAAATTTACAGTTAGTAATAGGTAGTGATATCGCTATAAGCCAGCAGCACAACAAATGGTTTATTTATGTATTCTTTATTTAAATTAGCTGAGGAATGTCAAGAACAAAGATAAAGTTTCATACTTAATGGCTGACCAAGGAATCAACCAACTGGTAAGAAGAAATGCTAAATTGTTTCCTGTCTGCAGAAACTCAACTAAACTTATAATTGTACGTGTTACTTTTTCATTAAAGGAATATTTGCTGATCATTTAAAAAGAAATGCGATCAATATGGAAGAAAATTCTTCTTCCTTTTTTTTAATTTTTACGTTTGTCTCAATCCAAATGCACATGTCTAGCTTTTATGTTTAATGAAAAATGCTATACCCTATGGTAACTTTCAAAAAAATATTTATCATAGACATTTTTAGCATACTTTACCTTATAAGTATCACTAAATATTCTAATATTTAGAGAAAGTCGTGTTGATTGCACATTGTGCAATGGTTTTAAACCTAGCTGAAGTTATGTTCTATTCCAATTGGAAAGCTTATCAATACTTATTTCATACACAATTCTCCATTAAAGCTTAGGAGTATAGTAGTTAAATTGTGTGATAGTTTATCAGTTTGAATAGAATCTCCCCTATAGGGCAAGATTACAAGTCACGTGGCAAAGCAGTTGCGAAAACTCTGCACACTTTGTGGCTTTTTCACATTATGCCTCATTTTCCACTTCTTGATTAGAGTTTGAACACTGCTGATTTGCATTCTCAATTCCTTGGATATCTTTTTATATCCCTTTCCTGTTTTATACAGTTCAACTACCTTTTTCCCACAGATCCTTTGACAATTCTTTTTCTTTCCCCATGACTCAGAATCCAGAAACGTCAGTGCAGCACTGGATGAAAGATGCAAGGGTCTTTCAGGAGTCCAGAAACTCATTGACCTTTTATAGACACACACACACTAATTTCAAGCAAACAGATCACGGGTGAGGATGGTTACCTTTAATAGCCATTCAAACCCCTTTTTGTCAACTTGTGTGCATGTTATCAGGCCAAAATCACCCGGGTATGTAAACTTTTGATCAGGGTCATTTGGGTAGTTTCTGTTGTCATTATGATTTAAAAAGAGTAAACACAGTTGATTGATAACAAATGGCTTCAGCCAAACACTAACCATGAGTGAAAGAAAAGTTTTTGTGTTATCACTTATATTCTCTGAAAAATGGCCAAGAAATCATAAATTCTACCAGGGTATGTAAACTTATGAGCACAACTGCATATAAATATATATATATAGTTATGTCTAGATATCTCAAGCTCTATATATGAATATTTCATTGAAAATCCCTCTGAGATATTGTTTAATGTGCATAAGATTGTAATTTTTTTTCCTTATCTCCATAGATAAACATATCTCTATACATATAAATCTATGTTTCTCTATGTACAGTATGTGTATGTATGTCAATGTAAAATCCCTGTGTCAGCTTTTCTATTCACCCGAGATCTTGTATCTTTTTGTGTGTAATATTTGTTTAAAATATTGTTTATTAGACAGTGCTAATATGTGTAAATATACTTTGTTATGTATTTTTGAAGTGTTTCATGAAACGTTTATGTTGCGCAAGACCATTAACTACAGCTCTTCGAGTGTGGAAAGGATTGTTGCATAAAAGGCAAATACGTGCATGCAATAACGATTTTTCAAGACCTGTTATACCTGCGCAATGAAAATTGATTGCGAAAAGACCATATTGCCCTCAGAAAGCTAGATATAATCGTTCAAATTTTACTTGCACAAAGTTTAGAATTACAGTGCTATTAACACTAGAGGTCACTATTGTGCCATTGTAATGTATTTCTTGATTTGTATTGCTTTGATCTTTTATGGTCCCAGACTGAGACTTAGTTTACAAGAATATATTGTGTAGCAGACTTAAGTAGAAATCTTGCCCTTAAGCAATGTTTGTATTTTTTAAAGAATAGTATATGGAAGACATTAAAAATAAAAATAAATTATTTCTATATATTAGATAGGATAATGAATCAACCATTGTTCTAATATTGTAAACTAAACAAATATTATAATAATAAAAAACTTAACATATTTAATACAATTTCACCATATCATGTATTGAGTACTTAGAGCTATAGCTCTAATTGTTCTAGAAAACTTTTTGCGCACATCAAGTTGCGCTGGTATTACGAGTTGAAAGTAAAAAAATATTGCGCTTGTGCTAACCCAACGCACAAAAAGCTGAACTTACAATAGTCACGTATTCCCCACATAGAAGTCAATGGAAAAAAAAGTAAAAAAACATCCCACTTGCACATAAACCAATCGCAGAGTACATTCTATTTATTCATAAATTCATACTTCTACATATACCTGATGCTATTTTGATAAAATATATATTTATACCTATATATGTATATATATATATTTATATATACCTGTATATATATATATATATATATATATATATATATATATATATATATATATATATATATATATATATATATATATATATATATATATATATATATATATATACATATATATAGTTCCAAAAAAGAGCACCACAATAGCAATTGCCAGGGTGCCAACAGTTAAATAAAATAGGTAAAAGACGGCACTCACTGGACTTTCCAAAGTGTACTTTAATTGAACAAAGTGAAGTTTTGAGGAAGAAGGGGAGTGTGTCCCCACCTTTTACCTATTATATATATATATATATATATATATATATATATGATTATATATAGGTATATATATATATATATATATATATATATATATATATATATATAGGAATATCTATTGATACATACATAGAACATATTCTGCTATGTGCAGAATATTTAAATGTGAAATATTTACATTAAATACATAGTTAAAACCTTTATTAAATATGCTTTTACATGTTCTCATGCACTACAGGTATACCCCGCTCATAGAGCAGGTTAGGAGCCGGAGCCCCGCTGTAAAGTGAAAACCGCCTTAAAGTGAAACAAGGCAGTTTTAGCTTTCTTTTCACTTGCCAGTGTGTTTAAAGACTTGAAAACATGTTTGAACTAACATATATTAGGTGTGCAATAGTGCTACGTTTAGTTTAACACTAGCACAGCAGAGTATTCAATAAATACTTTACCTGTAAAATAGTGACAATTACTATAGTACAATTTGACAATTGCACTGTAATGCTGTAAACAGAGTGAACTTAGCATAACAAAATGGTGCCAGTCACTTTTCTCGCAATCTCACGATGATTACAGCACTGTTTCAAAATTCTTGGAGGTTGAACTTCAGCTCCACAGAGCGCTGTATTAGCGAAGCGCTGTAAAGTGAAGCGCTGTAAAGTGAGGTATACCTGTATATGTATTTATGTATTTATGTGTTTATATGTGTACATATGTCTGTAAATACATACAGTATATACACATATAAATACATATATATATATACATAATACATCTTTAGCAATGTGTATGTATGTATCTCAATATTAAAGCCCTTTGCCTGCCTTTTTATTTCTAACACCTGAGATCTCATATCATTGAGCCCTTATACATTTTTTGTGCAATTTTTTTTTAATAATTTTCATTAGATGGTGTTATTATGAATGTAAATGTACTTTGTAATTTATTTTTGATGTTTTGTGCAACTTCTTTGTTTTTTTGACCGTCAACCAGAGCGATTGCGCTCAAGCAATCACATTTACTTTCAACTTATAATACCAGCGCAATTTAACCTGCATGCAAATGATAACGAAAACCCGATATCGCTTGTGCGCAAACATTTGTACTCCATTCATAATATGACCCTTGATATTTAATCACATAGTAAGAAAAATATGGGAATATAATACAGATTGTTGTTAAATTTACTATTTAAGAACAGTAGGAAATTATATATTCAGAAGCAAACAGCATATGTTAAACCAATAATTTTACTTTTCAGTTCTTGTAGTCGAATGAACAAATTGAATGGGCCTTTGGATACGTGCTTGATGCATGTTAATTTAGATCAATGAAATATTTGCTACAATAATACACAACGTGTGATAACAAATACCATAATATCACAAAACCAAAAAATGTGAAATAAATGTGATAAAGTAGTGAACAAAAAGTGATTGTAAAGTATACTTTAGTGTGAACTAAATACTTATAAAAGTTCATATAAGGATATGTGTGTTCTTCCAAAATCTTCACGCTTCTATTTTCTTTTGATCCTCATATGAAAAGAAAGAACAAAATGCCACATAGCGTAACTCTGTAACCTTTTCAAATGCAGAATGTGTGTGTACAAATGCTTACTCACATGAGATGGAGCTATAGCCAAGCTCAGGTTTATGCGCACACCCAATGTTATACTGTTGGGTAAACAGTTGCTTGAACAGGATTTTGAGTAAAAAGGATTTATTTAAAATATAAATATAAAAAGCGCCACAAGAGCTGCAGAGACCACCAAATACAATAGGATCGGCAATACAATCAAGTAATTGCTCACATTGAGCTTATACACAATACTAGAGAACGTGGTAAGGAGTGCAGAAACTTAACCACACAACCTCCCCCTTAAGAGTCCAGCATATGTTGCTCTCCTTACTGGTGTGCAGATTCTTGGAAGGACGCCAAAGAACAAGAAACAATGTATCCGACGTACGTTTCGCAAAAGAGCTTTTTCAAGGAATGATATATGATATATATATACAGGTGAAACTCGAAAAATTTGAATATCGTGCAAAAGCTCATTTATTTCACTAATGCAACTTAAAAGGTGAAACTAATATATGAGATAGATATATTACATGCAAAGCAAGATAGTTCAAGCCGTGATTTGTCATAATTGTGATGATTATGGCTTACAGTTCATGAAAACCCCAAATCCACAATCTCAGAAAATTAGAATATTGTGAAAAGGTGCAATATTCTAGGCTCGAAGTGCCCCACTCTAATCAGCTAATTAAGCCATAACACCTGCAAAGGGTTCCTGAGCCTTTAAATGGTCTCTCAGTCTGGTTCAGTAGGAATCACAATCATGGGAAAGACTGCTGACCTGACAGTTGTGCAGAAAACCATCATTGACACCCTCCATAAGGAGAGAAATGTAATTGCAAAAGAAGTTGGATGTTCCAAAAGTGCTGTATCAAAGCACATTAATAGAAAGTTATTTGGAAGGGAAAAGTGTGGAAGAAAAGCAGCAGGGATGACCGCAGCCTGTAGAGGATTTTAAGGAAAAGGCCATTCAAAAGTGTTGGGGACTTTCACAAGGAATGGACTGAGGATGGAGTCAGTGCATCAAGAGCCACCACACACAGACGGATCCTGGACATGGGCTTCAAATGTCGTATTCCTCTTGTCAAGCCACTACTGAACAACAAACAACATCAGAAGCATCTTACCTGGGCTAAAGAAAAACAAACCTGGTCTGTTGCTCAGTGGTCCAAAGTCCTCTTTTCTGATGAGAGCAAATTTTGCATCTCATTTGGAATCCAAGGACCCAGAGTATGAATGAATGGAGAGGCACACACTGCAAGATGCTTGAAGTCCAGTATGAAGTTTCCACAGTCTGTGTTGATTTGGGGAGCCATGTCATCTGCTGGTGTTGGTCCACTGTGCTTCATTAAGTCCAGGGTCAACGCAGTCGTCTACCAGGAGATTTTGGAGCACTTCATGCTTCCTTCCACAGACGAGCTCTATGGGGATGCTGGCTTCATTTTCCAGCAGGACTTGGAACCTGCCCACACTGCCAAAAGCACCAAAACCGGGTTCAATGACCGTGGTGATTACTGTGCTTGATTGGCCAGCAAACTCGCCTGACCTGAACCCCACAGAGAATCTATGGGGCATTGCCAAGAGAAAAATGAGAGACATGAGACCGAACAATGCAGAAGAGCTGAAGGCCACTATTGAAGCATCCTGGTCTTCCATAACACCACAGCAGTGCCACAGGTTGATAGCTTCCATGCCACACCGAATTGAGGCAGTAATTGATGCAAAAGGGGCCCAAACCAAGTACTGAGTACATACAGTATGCATGCTTATACTTTTTCAGAGGTCCAATATTGTTCTATGTACAATCCTTGTTTTATTGATTGCATGTAATATTCTAATTTTCTGAGATTGTGGATTTGGGGTTTTCATGAGCTGTCATAATCATCACAATTATGACAAATCACGGCTTGGACTATGCTTTGCATGTAATGAGTCTATCTCATATATTAGTTTCACCTTTTAGTTGCATTAGTGAAATAAATTAACTTTTGCATGATATTCTAATTTTTTTAAATGCGCCAAGTTTAATTGATGTTTCGGGGATGTATGTTCTTCAGAAGAAGGGGAGAAACATCCCCGAAACGTCAATTAAACTCGGCACGTTTTAAAGATCCTGAGACTTCACTGTTTATCGTTCTGTATATGCCTTGAGTGTAAGCTCAGGTGGTTAACCCAGGAGGGTGGATTCATAATTGGTTTTCTATTTACTGTATATACTGTATACTGTATATATATATATATATATATATATATATATATATATATATATATATATATATATACTTGTATTTTTAAACTCATCCATTGGTATCCTTTCTATGAGAGGATATGTAGGTAGGTTGGGGAATGTTACAAGCATTTTTGCCAATGCCGCTGCCATGTCTCTCAATGAAAAGAACTGAGTTTCAACAAACAGAAGGAATTGTTTTAATTGCATGCTCTATCTGAATCATGAATGTTTAATTTCTACTATCATGTCCTATTAACCTCTTATGTACAGAGAATTAGCTGTTCTCAAGTAACCTTCAAACATCCAGCAATGAATTATAATCTTATTTTTATTAAATCATATGTTATTTTTTGTTTAGTTTTTTGCCTAAAATATGTAGCTGACTGATCTGTAAATTGATGGTAAAAAAAGGGGATTTTTTTTGAGGGATAAACAAAGGGTTATATGAAATGTAATGCGTGTGCATGGTTTTAGCTTTGTTAACAAATGATTTGATGGTTAAATCTAAGTTTGACTATATTGATTACTGTAACATTTTTTTTTTACAAGGTATTTGTACAATGAAAGCAAACTAAGGGCTCCATGTACGAAGCAGGGTACGCTGCTCTGAAGCCCTTGCGGGGCAAGTTCGCACATACAAGCCTGCTTCCTGCAATGTAAGAAGCAGCTGTCATTAGACCGCTGCTTCTTACACTTTTTACCACATCTAAGGTGGCGAATTGAGAAATCGCAGAGAACTCGCACCCCCTCTCAGTGATTGACAGTCCCTCTGATGAGTGTGTAATTATGCATACGGGACAACGGACGAAAAGATCCACTGTCAGTATGCAGCGAAGGCATGTAGCTTCTCAAGTTGAGTTAAGCCTGCAAGCCATTTAATACACGGGGCCTAGTTCTCTATTTCACCAATAATAGTGGTGAATGTCTGATGGATGACATACTGCAGGGGCAAGCAGAAAATTATATTAAAAGGATATTAAACACTTTGAAAATTTAATATAAAATGTCCTCTTTCTCCATAAATTCATTCAGAAAATTGTGGGCTTTCCAATTCATTTTAAAGTTGGAAGCACAAACTTCGGAATTAACAGCGCTATAGTTCTACTCAATAATTGGTTGTGCACAGCAGTGACCAATTTTGAAGTGTTACTAATTAGCTTCAGCAGAGAAGGAAAGCAAAGTTACAACATTGCAGAGCACAATTTTTTTTCGCTTTAATTTAACATTTAAACAACTAAAATACGGCTAGATTACGAGTTGTGCGTTAGGGTAAAATAGCAGCGTTAAGAGGTCCTAACGCTGCTTTTTTACACCCGCTGCTATTATGAGTCTTGCAGGTTTATTGAGTCTTGCAGGTTTAGGGGCACCGCACACTTCTTTGGCCTTACTGCAAAACGACTTACATAAACTTTGTAAAGTCTTTGTTCTATGGGACTTCCATAGCGACGGTATTACGAGTCTGTCCTGGGAGGCCAAAAAGTGAGCGGTACACCCTACCCTGTCAAGAGTCCTAACGCATTTAAAAGTCAGTAGTTAAGAGTTTTATGGTACAACGCCGTAACATAAAACTCATAACTAAAGTGCTAAAAAGTACACTAACACCCATAAACTACCTACTAACCCCTAAACCGAGGCCCTCCTGCATCGCAAACACTATAATACATTTTTAAACCCCTAATCTGCCGCTCCGGACACCGCCGCCACCTACAATATATTTATGAAACCCTAATCTGCTGCCCCCAACATCGCTGACACCTACATTATATTTATTATCCCCTAATCTGCCGCCCCCAATGTCGCCGCCACCTACCTATACTTATTAAACCCTAATCTGCCGCCCCCAATGTCGCCGCCACTATAATAAATATATTAACCCCTAAACCGCTGCACTCCCGCCTCGCAAACATTAGTTAAATATTATTAACATACAATAAATGAAAATACAGCGCTTAGCCTAAAGGATACAACTTTGACAATCCCAGACCACTTCCCTTAAAATGGACACATGATAGGACAAAAACTTAGATAATGAGAGGGCGCTAAAAAGCTCCAAGTAACCACCACATCTATTCCAATAACATCTAATTGATTAACAGAAAATAGAAAATGTCAAATGTTTAAGGATAATATTTAATAATGCACAATATAATACAGATCATAAAAAGGGACGTCTCCCTATACTGAATTGATAATTTTAAATGTTAAAATTCCATTTAAGTGAAGAAAAAGGAAAGAATCAAAAGGAAAAAAATAAAAAAACAGAAAAACATCAATCAAAGAACGATAAAAATATATTAGCCAATATACCACCTCTTTTTAAAAACCACCTTAAAAGTCAAATGAAATCAAGGTACTATATCCTTCTCCGTAATTAAAGGAAGTTGATTTAGTATCAACAGATGAGTTGTTACTGTGGCCATATGTAACAATATAACTGATTAAAACAGATGATAACTTTAAAACCAGTGAAGGTGAGTATGCAAATCTTAGTATGTAACAGTCTTGATGTAATGTTTCAGCCAGACAGCCGGATCCCTTTATTATTGGGTTAGTTTTTATATCATGCTCTGCACAGCTTTAGGGGGAGTCGGACTGACAGCACTTACCCCACTCTTCAGAAACAGCTATCGTAGCTGTAAAATAAAATATTATTAACCCCTAATCTGCCGTCCCTAATATTGATGCCACCTACCTATATTTATTAACTCCTAATCTGTCGCCCCCAACGCCGCCGCTGCCACTATATTAAAGTTATTAACCCCTAAATCTAAGTCTAACCCTAACACCCCCTAACTTAAATATAATTACAATAAATCTAAAGAAAATTAATATCATTACCTTAATTATTCCTATTTAAAACTAAATACTTATATATAAAATAAACCCTAAGCTAGCTACAATATAACTAATAGTTATAGCTAGCTTAGGATTTATTTTTATTTATTTTAACTAGGTAGAATAGTTATTAAATAGTTATTAACTATTTGATAATTACCTAGCTAAAATAAATACAAAAGTACCTGTAAAATAAATGCTAACCTAAGTAACACTAACACCTAACACTACACAATAATTAAATACATTTACTAAATTAACAACAATTTATCAATTAAATTAAATTAGCTAAAGTACAAAATAAACCCCCCACTAAATTACAGAAAATAATAAACAAATTACAAGATATTTAAACTAATTACACCTAATCTAATAGCCCTATCAAAAAAAACAAAAAAACTTTAGCCTAAACTACCAATAGCCCTTAAAAGGGCCTTTTGCGGGTCATTGCCCCAAGGTAATCAG
Source organism: Bombina bombina (assembly GCF_027579735.1). Lineage (NCBI taxonomy): Eukaryota > Metazoa > Chordata > Amphibia > Anura > Bombinatoridae > Bombina > Bombina bombina. The sequence continues at coordinate 906,562,188 of NC_069501.1, read as the reverse complement.
CTGTAAACCACCCCCACAACAGTAAAACCCACCACCCACACAACCAACCCCCAAATAAAATACTATCTAAAAAAAACCTAAGCTCCCCATTGCCCTGAAAAGGGCATTTGGATGGGCATTGCCCTTAAAAGGGCAGTTAGCTCTTTTGCAAGCCCAAACCCTAACCTAAAAATAAAACCCACCCAATACACCCTTAAAAAAAACCTAACACTAACCCCCTGAAGATCGACTTACCAGGAGAAGTCTTCATCCAAGCCGGGCCGAAGTCCTCAACGAAGCCGGGAGAAGTCTTCATCCATGGGCAGAAGTCTTCATCCAGAGGGCATCTTCATCCATCCGGCGCAGAGCAGGTCCATCTTCAAGACATCCAACGACTACCCGACGAGTGAAGGTTCCTTTATGTGATGTCATCCAAGATCTGATGTCATCCAAGAATTCTATCAACCAATCGGAATTAAGGTAGAAAAATCCTATTTGCTGATGCAATCAGCCAATAGGATTGAAGTTCAATCCTATTGGCTGATCCAATCAGCCAATAGGATTGAGCTCACATTCTATTGGCTGATTGGAACGGGTAGTCGTGGGATGAAGAGGATGCTCCGCGTCGGATTGCTGAAGATGGACCCGTTCCGCGCCGGAAGGATGAAGATAGAAGATGCCGTCTGGATGAAGACTTCTGCCCGTCTGGAGGAGAGATGAAGACTTCTCCAGGCTTCATTGAGGACTTCTGCCCAGCTTGGATGAAGACTTTTCCCGGTAAGTCGATATCCAGGGGGTTAGTGTTAGGTTTTTTTAAGGGTGTATTGGTGGGTTTTATTTTTAGGTGAGGGTTTGGGCTTGCAAGAGAGCTAACTGCCCTTTTAAGGGCAATGCCCATCCAAATGCCCTTTTCATGGCAATGGGGAGCTTAGGTTTTTTTGGGGGGTTGGTTGTGTGGGTGGTTGGTTTTACTGTTGGGGCGGTTGTTTGTATTTTTGTTTACAGGTAAAAGAGCTGATTACTTTGGGGCAATGCCCAGCAAAAGGCCCTTTTAAGGGCTTTTGGTAGTTTAGTTTAGGCTAGGGTTTTTTTTTTATTTGGTGGGGGTTATTTTGATAGGGCTATTAGATTAGGTTTAATTAGTTTAAATATCTTGTAATTTGTTTATTATTTTCTGTAATTTAGTGTTTTTTTTGTACTTTAGCTAATTTAATTTAATTGATTTTATTGTTGTTAATTTAGTTACTTTTTTAATTATAGTGTAATGTTAGGTGTTAGTGTAACTTAGGTTAGGTTTTATTTTACAGGTACTTTTGTATTTATTTTAGCTAGGTAGTTATCAAATAGTTAATAACTATTTAATAACTATTCTACCTAGTTAAAATAAATACAAACTTGCATGTAAAATTAAAATAAATACTAAGCTAGCTGCAATGTAACTATTAGTTTTATTGTAGCTAGCTTAGGGTTTATTTTATAGGTAAGTATTTAATTTAAATAGGAATAATTTAGGGAATGATAGCAATTTTCTTTAGATTTATTTTAATTATATTTAAGTTAGGGGGTGTTAGGGTTATACTAAGATTTAGGGGTTAATAACTTTAATATAGTGGCGGCGACTTTGGGGGCGGCAGATTAGGTGTTAATAAATGTAGGTAGGTGGCGTCGATGTTAGGGACTGCAAATTAGGTGTTAATAATATTTAACTAATGTTTGTGAGGCGGGAGTACGGCGGTTTAGGGGTTAATATGTTTATTATAGTGGCGGCGACATTGGTGCGGCAGATTAGGGGTTAATAAGTGTAGGTAGGTGGCGACGACATTGGGGGCGGCAGATTAGGGGTTAATAAATATAATGTAGGAGGCGGCGATGTTGGGGGCAGCGGATTAGGGGTTCATAAGTATAATGTAGGTGGCGGTGGTGTACAGAGCGGCACATTAGGGGTTAATAAATATAATGCAGTTGTCGGCGATGTCTTGGGCGGCAGATTAGGGTTTAATAAGTGTAAGATTAGGGGTGTTTAGACTCGGGTTCATGTTAGGGTGTAAACATAAATTTTATATACCCATAGGAATCAATGGGGCTGTGTTACTGAGTTTTACGCTGCTTTTTTGCAGGTGTTAGACTTTTTCTCAGCCGGCTCTTCCCGTTGATTCCTATCAGGAAATCGTGCACAAGCACGTACGACCAGCTCACCGTTGACTTAAGCAGCGCTGGTATTGGAGTGGGGTAATGAGCAAAATTTTGCTCAACGCTCACTTCTTGTCTTTAACGACGGGTTTGTAAAAACCTGTAATACCAGCGCTGTAGGAAAGTGAGCGGTGAGACAAAACTGCTTGTTAGCACCGCACAGCTCAAAATGAAAAACTCGTAATCTAGCCAATTGTTTTTTTAAAAAATACTTCTGAATAGTATTATATGGTTAAACTTTGTTTTGAATATATCATTCTATTTAGCATTTATTTAGGGCTAGATTACAAGTGGCGTGCTAACGTTAGTATGTACGTAATATTGAAATATCGCTCCCTCACTAAGTTGTGTGCATATTACAAGTTGAAAGTATATGCGACCAAATAAGAGCAAACTACATTTGGGCTCGTCGAATTAGTGCAAGGAAATTCCTTGCGTAAAGAAATAGAGCTAAAGTTGCACTATACACAATATATAAGTACATTGAAATAAAGTGTTACATTCATATATACATTATCCAATAGAAATTATTAATATACAAATTAAAAAAAAGTTTTAAGGGTTAAAAGGTATATGGTATATTACAAGGTGTTTGAATGGAAAGGTCTATAATGTATACATACATATACACTCTTTCTACTCAAACACCTGGAAACAAGAAAAGTATTTTTTAATAAATTTTAATATTTAATACAGTGTTTTATTGTGCATGTGCTGTAAATATTTTACATTCCAATGTTCTTCACATAGGGGAAAATGTTCTATGCATTTTTAATTAGATATTCCTATATATATTTGTATATTCCTATACCTATACACAGTATATTCAGATAGATAGATTGATGACAGATAAATTGATAGATAGATAGATAGATAGATAGATAGATAGATAGATAGATAGATAGATAGATAGATAGATAAAAAGAAAAAGAATATTGGAATGTAAAATATTCATAATTACCTTTGGGTTAAAGCAGTTGGTCAAATGTGTGTCGACTAGCGTGCTATCAATGTTTTTTTCCGTTTGTGCACTCCATTGTAGACTATGGGGAGAAGTTAGCATGGTCGTGATATCCTAAATCCTGAAATTAGTGCGCGTCGACTTTAACATGTGCGCAAAAAATTTACTTTCAACTTGTAATAAGCGTGCCAATCTGCGCATTTTAAAAGTTTACTTTGGCTGTGTTTGGCGCCACTTGTAATCTGACCCTTAGGGGCCTAGTTATCAAGCCGTCTACTTTACCTGCCTTCACCGGTCCAATACGCCCGCCTAAGCTCGCCTACCATCGCCGCCGCGGACCTGAAAAATTTCGCCTAAGTTATAAAAAAAAAAAACTGACAAAAAGCCGTGCACCAAGTACGGGGCGGTGAGCAGCGGACTGTGATAGTTATCACTCATCCGATCTCACTGCTCTTCGGCTTTTTGACAGCTTTATTGCTAGCCTGTCACTAAGCACCCACACTAACTTCACTGTTCTACCCCCTATACCGGCGCCCCCGGAGCCCCCCGCAACTAAATAAAGTTATTAACCCCTAAACCGCCGCTCCTAGACCCCGCCGCAACTCTTATAAATGTATTAACTCCTAAACCGCCGCTCCCGGACACCGCTGCCACCTACATTATACCTAGTAACCCCTATCCTGCCCCCCCTATATCGCCACCACCTATAAAAAAGTTATTAACCCCTATCCTGCGGATCCCGGACCTCACCACAACTAAATAAATAGTTTAACCCCTAAACCGCCGCTCCCGGACCCCGTCGCAACCTATATTAAATTTATTAACCCCTAATCTGCAACCCCTACACTGTTGCCACCTATAATAAAGTTATTAACCCCCTATCCTGCCCCCCCTACACCGTCGCCATCTATAATAAATGTATTAACCCCTATCCTGCCAGTCTAACACTAACCCTAACACCCCCTTAACTTAAATATTAATTAAATAAATCTAAATAATATTTCTCTTATTAACTAAATTAATCCTATTTAAAAATAAATACTTACGGGGGGGGCGGAGTTAGCCAGCCTAGGAGATGGCTGCTGTCTGACAGAGCTCTTAGGCCCCAACTAGGTGAAAATGTAACTGGCACTAGCCACCCTGCACTTTAAGACCAAACACTACTGGTCATGTCAACAGTTAAGATCAGGTACCGGAATGATTATACATTAAGCCGACAGCTGCAAGAGACTGCCCGATTTATAAGGCGCATGCCGTGAGCATGTAAGCATCACATCATAGACCTGGCTGAAACCTAACCAGAAATCACCGGAGACCGGAGCCACCGTCACCGTGGGGCTATCAGAGAGATACCCCTCAAGCAACAAGCAAACTCACCTGCATACCGGTCAGATGCAATCCGGAGTGAGCCGCACCGGAAAATAGGGGCCGACACGGGCCGCAGCCTGAGCGGGAGTTCAGCTGCGCACATACAATTGAAACTGGCGTGTTAAGATTCGGCTGGAGCCTAACCAGAAGTCACCGGTGACCGGAGCCACCTTCACCGCAGGGCTATCAGATAGATACCCCTCAAGAAACAAGCAAACTCACCTGCATACCGGTCAGATGTAACCCGGAGTGAGCCACACCGGAAAATAGGAGCCGACACGGGCCGCAGCCTGAGCTGGAGTTCAGATGCGCACTTCCATTTGTAAACGGCGTTAACGCTGCAGCAGAAGAGGACACCTAACTAAAGGGTAAGAGTGGCAAATTACATAAAGACACTGAGGCAACTAATATTGAATTAGCCATAATCGAAAGCATAAACCTTTTACCCACAACAGTGACTAAGATATCGCTTGCCAAACAGAGTTCAAAGCCTAATAGCCAGCCATCAATTACACAAGCGCTTGTTCATTCCCTCATACTTGGGATTTTAGATCTGGGACTTTTATACACTGGGACTTTTATACACTACAATATAATACACTGCTCAGGTGGCCAAAACTTTTGATCTGAAGCCTTTTAATAAGTGACTGCAAATAGCAGCAAAAACTCAAAGAACTCCCCCAATCAACAATAGCCTTCCTGCCAGCTTATTAAAGAAACAGTGTGGTTGAAGAAACAATAGCCACGCAACTATGTCTCCCAAAAAAATAAATAAACCAGGCAAAACTGCCAAAACACTAAAGACATCTGCACACTCAGTCAGCAGCTTTTTTAAAGCATCTGAGGCTAAAAACTTAACTCCAACAGAAGAATCCATTCCAGACCCAAGGTCTGACCACAGCTCATCTGAATCTGATAGTGACCATATGTCAGAAAACATCACCATTCCCACAGCTCTTTTTAAAACAATCCCATCTAAAAAAGACTTTTCCTCTCTTATATCACAAGTCAAGCAATGTATCAAGGAGGAAATCTCAGACCTCAAAAAAGACATCTCTGACATAGGTCACAGAGTAGAAACACTCGAAAACAACCAAGACATCCACTCAGAAGCTATCTCAGACCTCCAGGACACCATTCAGAAGCAAGACATAACTATCTCTGAACTAGAAGACAAGATAGACGATGTTGAAAATCGCAGCAGGCGACATAATATCAGGTTGCGAGGCATCCCTGAAACTATCCTCCCACCAGATATTGAACAATATCTTCAAGATTTCTTTAGTGCATTAAAAAAAGAGGAAAACCCCTCCAAAATCTCTATAGACAGAGCTCACAGAGCTTTACGCCCCAAACCCCTGGCTGGACAAGCACCAAGAGATATTATAGTTCGTATCACAAACTTTCAAGAAAAGGAAGAATTAATGAAACTGGCGAGAGAACAACCCATTAAGTATGAAAACATAGATATACAAATGTTTACTGATTTGTCTCAGAGAACTCTCACAAAAAGAAGAGAACTCAAACCGCTAACACAGTTATTGAGGAAGCAAAACATCCTATACAGGTGGGGATTCCCCTTTCACCTGCTAATTCTATGGAAAGGAAGACGAATCACCTGCTCATCTACCAGAGACATTCCAGATATCTGCAAAGAATTAGATATACCAACCCCTCAAGTGGAAGAAAATGCCACATCCCAAGACAGACGCACAAGCCCAAGTAAACCAACTCCCCTACCACAAAGGAAAGAGTGGAACCAGGTCTCTCAAAAGAAACCCCGTAAATCTACACAACCTGCTTCTTCACCACCTGGGGACAAAGGATGACAACTTCTTGCTGCACACAAGAACACTTTTAGGCTGCGGCCGTCAGAGACTTCTTACTGCAAGTATTATCTACTTTCTGGTATATATGTGGCCCTCAGGCCCATAGAGTTGCTAATATATAAAAAAAAAAAAAAAAAAAAAAAAATAAATAGAAAGAGTCTTAAAGGTTAATGGTTAACAGTTAACTGATGTTGACTTTGTTTTTTGTTGTTTTCACCTAGTCGGGAGATTTTTCTCCCTAGGACAGAAATATGTTGTTTAAATTTAAATCTGTGTTAAAAATATTATGTTTTAATATTTTTCTTATTTGCCTTTTTCTTTCTTTTTCTCTCTTCCCTCTACTTTACTGTCTTCTTCTAGAGCATAGGCCGTTAAATACAAACTCATTAATATACGAATGTGTTACTGCTTCTTAGATCTACCACTATCTATTTTCCATTATGACTAGTCACACACCACAAGACTTAAACATTTTCACGCAGAATGCCAAGGGACTCAATTGCCCAAACAAAAGAAGAATGGCCATATTAGACCTTCAAAAAAAGGGAGGACACATTCTAATGTTACAAGAGACCCACTTCAAAGGGAAAAATGTCCCCAAATATTTTTCTACACACTACCCTTTGCATTTTCACAGCACTAACCCGCACAAAAAAATCAATGGGGTTAGCATTTTAATCCACAAATCTATCCCCTTTGTTAAGACACATGCCATAGGGGACAAGGAAGGCAGATACTTATGTCTAAAGGGCCTCCTATATGGGAAACCAGTAACAATAATGAATATCTACACCCCAAACTCCCATCAAGATAGATTCTTAACCTCTGTTGTAGATTTACTCCTTAAAGAAGCAAAGGGATCCCTGATATTATCAGGGGATCTGAACCTCCCCCTAGACCCCTCAGTTGATTGCTCAAATCCTACCACTAGAGCCAAAATCCCAAACCTTCATAATATATGGGGAAAATTCAAGCTTCTTGGCCTACATGATACATGGAGATACTTCAACCCACAAAAAACAGATTTCACCTTCTTCTCCCACCCCAACCGTAATTATTCTAGACTAGATTATATTTTAGTTGATCATCTAGTACTATCCCACACTACACATTCTTTCATCCACCATACAACATGGTCAGATCACTCCTTAGTAGTGTGCACTATAAAATGGCCAACAGCACCTTTAAGAGCCTTCCAGTGGAGACTGGAGGACTCATTATTACTAGATACAAAGCAGAAGAAGTTATTCTCAGAACATATAAGCTCATACTTCTCTATAAATAAGACACCAGATGTTAGTATAGCCACCCTTTGGGAAGCCCACAAGTGTACTATAAGAGGTGAGTTTATCAAAACTGCCGCCCAAATCAAAAGGAAAAATCGTGAGGAAATAAACCTTTTAGCCACAGAAATAGCAGACTTAGACTACAAACACAAATCGCACCCCTCTGACGCCAACATCCTAAGCCAATTGCAATCCAAAAGAGAAAAAATGAACCATCTCTTACATATCAAATCACAAAAACAACTCCTCCATATTCAGCAAAACTTTTATAGGGAAGGTAACAAATCAGGTAGACTCTTAGCTAGAGCATTAAAAAAACAACAGCAGAAAACGTATATTCACGCCTTAAAAAAGACAACAGGTACACAATTAGAAGACACAAAATCGATAGCTAAAGAGTTCAAAAATTTTTACCATAAACTTTATAATCTATTCCCACTCAGAGACCCTCAAAATCATACGTTGCACTGCAATCAATATCTGGATAACCTACCCATCCCCAAGTTAGATCAGGACCAACGCACCCAACTAGACAGACCTATTCAGCCAACGGAAGTACTAGAGGCAATAAAACAAATAAAACAAAACAAGGCCCCGGGTCCTGATGGATTCACAGGGCTATATTATAAAACTTTTGCTTCACTACTAGTACCACACTTAACATCCCTATTTAATTCCATACCAGAAAAACACCCATTTCCTGACACCATGTTACAAGCTAACATTTAAGTTATAGCTAAACCGGGTAAACCGTCAAACACTCCCGCACATTTTCGACCAATTTCTTTGTTAAATCTAGACCTCAAATTGTATGCGAAAATTCTAGCGGCCCGCATTAATCAAATTCTCCCCTCTATAATTCATCAGGACCAGGTGGGATTCGTTCCACGTAGAGAGGCAAAGGATAATACGGTTAAAGTCTTAAATTTATTGGAGTATATCACGCAGACCAAAACCCCGACTGTTTTTGTTTCGACAGATGCTGAGAAAGCTTTTGACCGACTGGACTGGACATACCTACGGACGACCCTACAACATTTCCACTTCCCAGACTCCTTCATTCAAAAAATCTTTGCTCTATATTCCAACCCCACAGCTCAGGTCAGAATAAATGGAGCCCTCTCGGAACCTTTTGAAATCCGAAACGGATCCAGACAAGGCTGCCCACTGTCACCACTTCTTTTTGTTTTATCCCTAGAACCCCTAGCTATCAAAATACGATTAAATAACCAAATTCAAGGAATTTCTATTGCCAATCAGACACATAAACTAGCCATATTCGCAGACGACATTCTCCTGACACTCACAAACCCCAAAACATCCCTCCAACAAGTGACTAATGAACTGACAAAATTTGGGACAGTATCAAATTTTTTGGTAAACATGACCAAATCAGAATATCTCCCCATAAACTTATCTACTCACACCCTTTCTAACCTTAAATCTACTTGCCCCTTAAAACAACAGACAAAATATCTAAAATACCTTGGTATCCACATTACACCAGTTATATCAGACCTACGTAAATACAATTATGGAAACCTAACCACAGAACTTTTAACTCTAACATCTCATTGGCTTCCTAAAAACATATCGTGGACAGGTAGAATACAAGCAACAAAAATGATCTTACTTCCAAAAGTGTTATACATCCTACAGACAGTCCCTATTCCAAACATACAAAAAGACTTAGCTCACATGCAAAGGATAATAAATTAATATATTTGGAGTCGTAGGCCTCCGCGGATTAACCGCAATACTCTCTTTAAACACCCAACAGAAGGAGGCTTAGGCGTTCCACATCTCCCATCTTATAAACTTTCCATATCTTTGCAGAGAATTCAGGAGTGGTTCCGATTTGACGCATCTAACTATAAAAGTTGGGTGAAATTAGAAACTGACCTTTCCTTTAACCACGACCTAAACACTGCGTGCTGGAACCCTGCATACTTTAATAGATACACAATCTCAACATCTTCAATCTCCAATGAGACATGGGCTGATTGGAGACATATTTGTAGGGTACCAAATAAAATTTCCTCTAGATACTCACCCCTTACAACACTATTAAACAATCCGGAATTCAAACCTGGTAAAATCACGGATCATAACTCTCTCAAACTTTCAAAAACACTCATACCCATGTATACTATCACAGATGCGGATAAATTTATCAAAGATAAGCCCCAGCTTGACTTAATAGAATACCCGTTCCTATCTTCATGGCTCCGCATACACCAGACGAGGCACTACATAATGTCACATAAATATAGAAAAGACCTAACCAGATCACCTACAGCATTTGAACAAATGTGTATAACAAAGGACGAGACAAAAGGAGTCATCTCCAAAATATATAAGATTATCTTAACACACACCTTTCAGGGACTCCCTGCATACACTAAAAGATGGGATAACGAGCTACAACAAACTACCCCAGCAAAAACATGGTTACATAGATTCTCTACCCTTCTACACTCCGGTCACTCCGCCCAGGCAAAAGAAACCAATATTAAATTAATGATGCGGTGGTATCTAACACCAGCCAGAATCAAATATATATATCCACAAGCCTCAGGTTCATGCTGGAGGGGATGTCCGGAGGAAGGTCATTTATCCCATATTTGGTGGAGTTGCGATCATATTAAACCTTATTGGTCTGATATTTTCTCAAATATCAATAAAATATTAAATACCCAATTAGCACCTAGCCCAGAAATTATAATGCTGAGACAACAGCCAGCAATCACATGTAAAATAAGACTACATCTATACCACATCTTGCTAAATGCAGCTAACCAGATAATACCAAGAAAATGGAAAACGACAGTAGTGCCTACCACACTAGAATGGATAGAATTAGTCAACAGAAACTTGCTATTAGAAAGATTCTATTACCTCAAACTAGATCAGCTTTCATTACACCAGGATATGATGTTTCTATGGGAATCATTTAGGTATAGAAAATAAGTTATTCAAGCAAGCCCACGTGTAAACACGTAGGATTAATGAGGAAAACATTCTCAAACTTTCTTGACTGACCTATGCTCTTATTCTCTTCTTCTTTCTTATCTTCTTTCTCTTTTCTTTCTCTTTTCCCTCTATGTAATCTCAGTTTAATTTCCATAAGACAATTGATAAGATTTAGTATTCTTACTAGAAATAGAAAGAACTAGATTTCTGGAGTCCTCCCTCAACCGAAAGTTGGAAGGCTCTTATACCACATACATCATCCTAGATTCCATGAGCCAACCACTACCACAGCGATACTGTGAAGAGAATGTTAAGCACGGGACAATTCAGAAAGACTTTAAGTAATATGTTGTGCATCATATTGTAACAATTACCTACTCTTGAGTAGGAACTTTGTAATGGTTTTCTCTTTTGTCTTATTGTTAAAGTTTTATGATAAACTTAAATAAAAATAATATATATTAAAAATAAATACTTACCTTAAATATAGCTACAATATAAATAATAATTATATTGTAGCTATCTTAGGATTTATTTTTATTTTACAGGCAACTTTCAATTTATTTTAACTAGGTACAATAGCTATTAAATAGTTATTAACTATAGGTTAGTTTTTATATTAAAGGTAAATTTCTCTTTATTTTAACTAGGTAGCTATTAATTAGTTAATAACTATTTAATAGCTATTGTACCTAGTTAAAATAAATTGAAAGTTGCCTGTAAAATAGATACAATATAATTATTATTTATATTGTAGCTATATTAGGGTTTATTTTAAAGGTAAGTATTTATTTTTAAATAGGATTAATTTAGTTAATAAGAGAAATATTATTTAGATTTATTTAATTAATATTTAAGTTAGGGGGCTGTTAGGGTTAGTGTTAGACTTAGGTTTAGAGGTTAATAATTTTATTACAGTGGTGGCGGTGTAGGGGGGGCAGGATAGGGGTTAATAAATTTATTATAGGTGGCGATGGTGTAGGGGGGGCAAGATAGGGGTTAATAACTTTATTATAGGTGGCGGCGGTATAGGGGGCAGGATAGGGGTTAATAAATTTATTATAGTGGCGGCGGTATAGGGGCAGGATAGGGGTTAATAGGTACAATGTAGGTGGGGTCCGGGAGCGGCGGTTTAGGGGTTAATACATATATTATAGTTGCGACGGGCACCGGGAGCAGGGGTTAACATATTTAGTATAGCTTGCGGTGGGCTCCAGGAGCGGCGGTTTAGGGGGTAAACACTTTATTTAGTTGCGGCGGTGTAGGGGGGACAGATTAGGGGTGTTTAGACTTGGGGTACATGTTAGGGTGGTAGGTGTAGAAACTACCATAGGAATCAATGGGATGTCTGGCAGCAGAGAACATGAACTTTCGCTATGGTCAGACTCCCATTGATTTTGAAAACTAGGTACGCTGGGCCGGAAAAGTGCTGAGCGTACCTGCTAGTTTTTTGATAACTAACAAAAGTAGTCAGATTGTGCCGCACTTGTGTGCGGAACATCTGTAGTTACGTAAGCATCGATCTGTGTCGGACTGGGTCCGGCGGATCGAAGCTTACGTCACAAAATTCTACTTTTGCCGGTGTCTAGGGCTTGATAACTAAGGTGAATCAGCCTCGCCACAAATACGCTGCGGAATTCCAGCGTATTTGAGGTTGATGGCTTGATAACTAGGGGCCTTAGTGTTTATTTAATGTCCCTATAAATCATTTGCAATAAAAACTTTGATATTGTAAAGCCTTCTGCTCACACAATCTCTTGGAATTGATGAAGCAGGGACTAACCAGTTACGAAAGTGTGCTCTGTCCAGTACCACATGGAATTCATGTAGTGAACTACTATAATTATTATTTTTTTTATTCATATTATGCTGTTTCAATTACAGCTTTAATTTAATTTATTCACTTAACCTACTCATTGACGTTTTATTGCTGCTATCTAATGCTCTCAATCCATCATCTGCTCTAGTGTTATCATGGACTACTATGCCATATCAATGATGTTGTATAGTATTTGTATTGCATTTGGGTGTTTTGATTGTTAAAACTGAGTAAATCCATGTAACTTGGTCTTTATTTTTTACATGTTGCCTTATTAATTTATTTATTTTTTTAAATCAGCTTTATTTGTGTCAAAAGAAAATTTAAATGTTTTGGAGACACAGCTCCAACAGTGTTTACATTAAAGCCCATTCTATTTATATAAATGAAGAATAAAAAAAAAGAAAGACCGGGCTGTTACAATATCCAAGATGCTCGTTATCCTTTTGGTACTTTAATTGTAACATAAAGATATAACCTTAAAATATTACTAATGATGAACTAGGATGGGCAACATAAGAGCCCCTCCCCCATCTCAATGTCTAGCACTATTCAAACATATCATTCTATATAATACTTTGTAGTGGGGAAACAGGAAGTCGCCAATAGGGTGATAACGCAAATAACCCTGACAAGTAGGTAAGAAGGATAATGGTACTCACAAGCAGGGCGGCACTTAGACGTGCCTAACAAAGCAGGCCGGGACCTCAACGTCGCCCGGAAGACTCACAACGGTGGCAACAAATCCTCGAGCCGGACCAAGTTCCGTATGGCCAATCAGGATCGCTGGATACTCACACACCCTCCTCTTCAATATGAAACAGCCTGACGAAACGGCTCTGTGTAGCCGAGAAACGCGTTGCTTTTATGCTTTGTTTTTAAAACATTTTAATAAAAATTGTTTTAATTTACTTTGCTGGAGTTTGCTCCCTCCTCTTTCCAGCTTTTGGACTTTGTTATATAGTTTTCGGCAATCGGGAGCGTCACACACTGTGTATCACTATCCACTTGTCCCTCTGCCAGTGTTTGGATTTCGGCATATTGAAGAGGAGGGTGTGTGAGTATCCAGCGATCCTGATTGGCCATACGGAACTTGGTCCGGCTCGAGGATTTGTTGCCGCCGTTGTGAGTCTTCTGGGCGACGTTGAGGTCCCGGCCTGCTTTGTTAGGCACGTCTAAGTGCCGCCCTGCTTGTGAGTACCATTATCCTTCTTACCTACTTGTCAGGGTTATTTGCGTTATCACCCTATTGGCGCCTTCCTGTTTCCCCACTACAGATTTTCTCACCGTTGACACACGCTACAGAAGAGCGGCCTTCCATTGGATTATCTGGACTGACCTCCACTTCCACCACCGTGGGCGCACCTCTGTCAAGAACTTTCTGTTTTTGATTTTATTTATATAATACTTTGCATTTCCACACAACTTGATTAAACCTTTACAACAGTTGTAAACATATAACATTTTGGCATATGATGCTTATACCTTAATAGCGTAAACCTTAACAATTTTAATTCTTATATTTTACTTGTTTCGACTTGCACTTAAATGGAATAGAGTAAATTAGTTACAGCTCCAGTGGTCCTTGTGTGAGTATCATTCTTTCTCTAATATTTAGTGAGTTATAGATGGCTTCACTAATCCTGTCTGCGAGTGGGTGTTATTGGCTATCCCTGTTTGCACACATCTCATTGTAATGTATTCGTGCTGCTCTAGCCTGTTACTTTTGAGAAAGTGGTATCTTTCCAACATGAGCAGGTTATCTACTTGATGCTTCCAAGATGAGATGTCCAGTACCACCGCGGTTTTCCATCTCTGTGGTATTAAAGTTTTAGCACTGTTTATCATTATGTGTAACAATAATCAAATTAGTGTAAATTACTAAACTTACTGACTAGACTGATTTCTGTTATCCAAGAATGTCAAATATTCCTCATCTTTTTCAAAAGAGTGGCTATAAACTCCCCTACTGCTCAGTTATAAGAAATGTGACACGTGGGCACTGCCCTTCACTGTGCCATGGCAGAGGAGCAGCACAGGAGGTAGGAATATTTAATGAAGTGATATTGTGAGTGCCATCATAACAAAATACAAAAGTCTGTCTTTCCAACTTTATTGTAACCTCCCATTGTGTATTTACATAGATTTACTTTTGTAGCACAGAAATTAAAGGGACCGTACACTGTCAAATTGTTTTTCCATTAATGTATTCTCAATGGCTTGTTATACCAGCTGCAGAGTATAAAATATTAAAAAAATTACATTTTCAGTGTATTTGTATATGATTTAATTGGTTTTGTGATTTTAAACCACAACCTATTGCAATGGGTTGAATTTAAAGGTAATGTCAGATATCATTATGTTATCACATTGTGTACACACATTTGCCTCATTATTTTATATTTGTCTGGAAAACCAAAGCTCAATAATGATAGAGAACAATGGGAATTTATAATTTTATTACTTAGCTACCCTGCACCCCACTGAAAGTGTAATTTCTTCTGCTGGCTGTGTTTACATAAGCTTATCAATATCTTAGGCTACAGTATAGAAACTTTCAGTGTAGGATACCACAAGCTAAATCAGCTATTTCAAATGTTTAAATAGGAGTAAAGGAGCTACTTGTCAACAATTTAATATACTCTAGCAGGTAAAATGGATCACTGGGAGTAATTTAAAGGGGTGAACATTTTTGGATGAACTGTCCCTTTAATGCAGCATTCATGGTGTGGAGTTGGATCACAATGTTCTTAAAATTTTATGTTCTTGGAATTTATCTATGTAATGAGCACATTGGGTATCAAACCCTGGTCTCTCTGGTACTAACCCTTTGCTTTGTCAGTCTGCCAATTCAGAACTCAAAGCTTTTTGCTCTCATACCCTACCTTGAACGTGGTTCCTGCATAAATATATAAACTCTCTTCACTTGACTCTGATCATATGACTGGTTCTGGGCCTTTAAGAGGACACTTCCAGCCATCTGGCCTTGGCTGATTTTTGTGGTTGATTGTTCACCCTTAATCTAGCTGTTAATTGAGGTTTGCCTTCCCCTGAACTTTAGCTTGTTTGACAGGTCTCACCACTTCTCTAATCCCTGACTACAGCTTGTTTTTGCACTGCGCAACTTTCTTCACATTTTCAAACTCGAAGCATGTGTTCCTGCTTTTCCTCTGCCAGTTATTGGGTTCCTTCTTGCTGAAAATCACTATAATTATATCTATCATTGGGTCAAAACCAATATATTGATGATTTGTTTTCTACAGGTTTTGAGCAGAAAAGGGCACTTTATGTTTCAATATAACCATAATAGTGCGTTTCAGGCAGTTTTTCCGGCTTGCTGAAAAAAACCCTTCATTTTAAAATGGACACATTTACTTGATATTTTTCAAAAAGTTTTCGAGAACATTTTACTAAATGAATTTGGCACATAAAGGCACTTGAAAAAGTTGTGAACTGGCCTTTTTGACATCTTTACAAGTATTGCAACTTGAAATAATTATATTATGTTGCACATGAACAAGAATCTCTGAAATGGCAGCAGAAAACAATTGGTATTTGTATATATCATCTAGATTCCCTAAAGATATATTCATCACTACTGATAGTCTGTCTGCAGTGGGCAGGTCCAAAATTTGCATATGTAAATGCATTTAGTATGTTACATTCTGTATAGGTAAAAAGATCTACAAGAAAAGTAAGATAATGGAGATCAGAAATAAAACTGTTCCAAAAAAGCAGCAGCCTTTTGAGTAAAAACGATTAAATCTTTTATTGGGGTACATTTAAAAATCGATCCATAGCAGCATCATGGAAACAACAATCCAACAATATTGCAAGAACAAGGTCTTACGCGTTTCGGCAGTACTTTGCTGTAATCATAGACCATAAATTACTTGAGATGCGGTACAGAATTTAAAAGAAACAAACTAATTTCATTGTTTAATTAAAAAAACACACCTATTTGCTGATATAGAAAGACAGAACATAGTTAACACCTTAATTCTCAGCTAGCTTAGTATGATGCAATAACAGTAGGTTAGCGTTAAAACTAAATTCATGGGACAAATTCATCAATAGCAAAGGAAATATATTTATGCATATATGTCAAATAAACAATATCATCTCATGTATAACATACAATGTACAATATGTAACTGATGGAAATATGGATACCTATAAAAATAGATCCAGTTAATTCAAAGCTATTATTATATATCTTGAAATGAGTTATTTACAAAACGAATGATACAATGTATTTGTAGTGTATGTTCTTTTTACCGTTTATTTCCTTCTTTTTCTTTTTTCAATTGGCTATACATAAAAAGCAGTAAATGTTAACATGTACAAAAATAATAATACAACATCAATTACCAACATGTTAAAACTAATGTATAGAAGTTATTAGCCCTATAGTGTTTATTCCTAGAAATTGATTGTCATTTTCTGAATTAAATCCAAAAGGTTTCAAAGTACTAATTTTATTAATCCAATAGACTTCCTGTCTGGCTAATATAGACCATTTGTCACCTCCCCTATTAACTCAATCGCATTCCACTTGAAAGAACAAACTTGACCTTTATGGACATCTAAAAAATGTCTGGCTATTTCTGAACAGCAGTTTACATTTGTGATA
Organism: Bombina bombina; assembly: GCF_027579735.1. Taxonomy (NCBI): domain Eukaryota; kingdom Metazoa; phylum Chordata; class Amphibia; order Anura; family Bombinatoridae; genus Bombina; species Bombina bombina. The sequence goes on along the minus strand of NC_069501.1, from coordinate 906,545,150 downwards.
TATCCCAGATGATCATGCATCCTAGTTTGGACTTCTCATGTGGTCATCCCAATATATTGTTTAGAATGTTGCGAGCATTCGATGAGATATATCACAAATGTGGAGGAACATTTTACACAACCTTTAGTGTGAAAATGTTGACCTGTTACATGTGGTGTAAAATTAGCGCCAGTCTTGTTATAGTCACATGCTTTACAATTTTTTCAGAATTTGTAAGTACAATTGTGTGTAAGCCATGAGCTATTACTAGGTGGACTTTTCAGTTGACTGGGGGATACCATATTACCCAATGTAAGATTTCTGGTATAAACAAACCTACAACCTTCTCTTATATTATCCTTAAGGACTTCATCCCCATACAAAATTGGAAGGTATTTCTTAATAATATTTCAAATGTGATAATATTGAGAAGAAAACTTAGTTACAAAGGAAGGTTTTTTAATATCTCTATCTTGGCCCCCTTTCTTTCTGTTAGTTTTCTGCAAAGAGCACTTTGTTCCTGTATCCTTGATTCCTCAAAAGAGCTACCTATCACTTTTTCAGGATAGCCTCATTTCTTTAGTCTATCCTGTAAAACCTTTGATTCTGTATTGAATGATGCTTCTTTCGAGCTAATTCATCTAGTTCTAAGGAACTGACCTTTGGCTCGAAAAACGTGCTTAGGATGGGTACTTTAATCGTGTAATAGTGAATTGGCAGAAATGGATTTGCGGTACAGACTTGTTTCAACACACTTTTGTGAGTGGTCAAACTTAAGATTAATATCCAAATAATGTATCTTGGACATGTGCCACTCATATGTAAATTGGATTTCCGGTACACAGCTATTCAAAAATTCTACGAAGTGACCAGCTTCATTTTCAGTTAATGTACTGAAAACAAGGTAATCTATAAATCTTTTGTAAAATGTTATCCTATGCAAAAAGGGGTTACTATCTCCAAGAAGAAAGGTATATTCAAGCCAATCCATAAATAGGTTGGCATATGATGGGGACAATTTTGCACCCATCGCCATACCTCTCTTCTGGAGATAGTAAACCCCCTCAAAAAGAAAATAATTATGCTCCAAAAGGAACTTGATAGACCTCAAAAGAAAATCTTTGGTTTCATCATTGTAGTTGGTCATCAAATCTAAGAAAAATTGGACAGCTGTGATCCCCAACATATGTGGGATTGATGTACAGTATATAATGTGGTAACATCTACCGTCAGTCAACTCATATCTTCATCCACCTGCAGAGGCTCCCCCAGAGCCAACATATGGGTTGTATCTTTCAAATAACTTGAATGGGATGTTACCAAAGGCTGCAGTATATTGTCTACCCACTTTGAAAGATGTTCATAGAGTGAGCCTATACCAGCAACTATTGGACGTCCCTTAATGCCATCCATACCCTGTGGACCTTCGGCAGGTGGTGAAAGATTGGCATAACTGGATTCATGACAAATAAATATTCAAAAGTGTTTTGGTCAATTACTCCCATATATAAACCATCATCCAGGAGGGATTTGAGTCTATTCTAAAACAGTCTAGTTGGATTTGTTTTAAGTATATTATAGGAACTCTGGTCATTCAATTGTCTGTAAGCTTCTACAATATAAACTGTCTGTCCATCACTACAATGCTTCCACCTTTGTCTGATTGTTTTATAACTATTGATATGTTGCACCTAGATTACGAGTTTTGCATTAGAGGCTGTGCGGTGCTAACGAGAAGTTTTCTTTCACCGCTCACTTACCTACAGTGCTGGTATTACGAGTTTTTACAAATCCGTCATTACAAGGCAAGAAGTGAGTGTTGAGCAAAGTTTTGCTCATTATCGCACTCCAATACCAGTGCTGCTTAAGTCAGCGGTGAGCTGGTCATACATGCTCATGCCCGATTTCCCCATAGGAATCAACGGGGAGAGACGGCTGAAAAAAAGTCTAAAACCTGCCAAATAGCAGCGTAAAGCTCCCTAACGCAGCCCCATTGATAATGCACCCTAACATGAACGCCAAGTCTAAACACCCCTAATCTTACACTTATTAACCCCTAATCTGCTGCCCCCAACATCGCCGACATCCGCATTATATTATTAACCCCTAATCTGCCACTCCGGACACCACCGCCACCTACATTATATGTATGAACCCCTAATTTGCCACCCCCAACATCGCCGACACCTACATTATATTTATTAACCCCTAATCTGCTGCCCCCAATGTCGCCGCCAACTACCTACACTTATTAAACCCAAATCTGCACTCCCGCCTCGAAACATAAGTTAAATAGTATTAACCCATAATCTGCCATCCCTAACATCGCCGCCATCTATCTACATTTATTAACCCCTAATCTGCCGCCCCCAACGTCGCCGCCACTATATTAAAGTTATTAACCCCTAAACCTAAGTCTAACCCTAACCCTAAAACCCCCTAACTTAAATATCTAAATAAATATTCCTATCATTAACTAAATTATTCCTATTTAAAACTAAATACTTACCTGTAAAATAAACCCTAAGATAGCTACAATATAACTAATAGTTACATTATATCTATCTTAGGGTTTATTTTAATTTTACAAGCAAGTTTGTATTTATTTTAACTAGGTACAATAGTTATTAAATAGTTATTAACTATTTAATAACTACCTAGCTAAAATAAATACAAATTTACCTGTAAAATAAAACCTAACCTAAGTTACACTAACACCTAACACTACACTATAATTAAATAAATTAACTAAATTAAATACAATTACCTAAATTAAATAAAATTAGCTAAAGTACAAAAAACAAACACTAAATTACAGAAAATAATAAACAAATTACAGAAATTTAAATTAATTACACCTTAGATTAGGTGTAATTAGTTTAAATTTCTGTAATTTATTATTTTCTGTAATTTAGTGGGGGGTTTTGTACTTTAGTTAATTTAATTTAGGTAATTGTATTTAATTGAGTTAATTTATTTAATTTTAGTGTAGTGTTAGGTGTTAGTGTAACTTAGGTTAGGTTTTATTTTACAGGTACATTTGTATTTATTTTAGCTAGGTAGTTATTAAATAGTTAATAACTATTTAATAACTATTGTACCTAGTTAAAATAAATACAAACTTGCTTGTAAAATTAAAATAAACCCTAAGATAGATATAATGTAACTATTAGTTATATTGTAGCTATCTTAGGGTTTATTTTACAGGTAAGTATTTAGTTTTAAATAGGAATAATTTAGTTAATGATAGGAATATTTATTTAGATATTTAAGTTAGGGGGTTTTAGGGTTAGGGTTAGATACAAACTTGCCTGTAAAATAAAAAAAACTCTAAGATAGATACAATGTAACAATTAGTTGTATTGTAGCTATCTTAGGGTTTATTTTACAGGTAAGTATTTAGTGCTAAATAGGAATTATTTAGTTAATGATAGGAATATTTATTTAGATTTATTTAAATTATATTTAAGTTAGGGGGTGTTAGGGTTAGGTTTAGATTTAGGTTTAGGGGTTAATAACTTTAATATAGTGGTGGCGACTTTGGGGGCGGCAGATTAGGGGTTAATAAATGTAGGTAGGTGACGGCGATGTTAGGGATGGTATATTAGGGGTTAATACTATTTAACTAATGTTTGCAAGGCAGGAGTGCGGCGGTTGAGGGGTTAATATGTTTTTTATAGTGTCAGCGACATTGGGGGCAGCAGATTAGGGGTTAATAAGTATAGGTAGGTGGCGGCGACATTGGGGCAGCAGATTAGGGGTTAATAAATATAATTTAAGTGTCGGCGCTGTTGGGGGCAGCAGATTAGGGGTTAATAAATATAATGTAGGTGGTGGCGGTGTCTGGAGCGGCAGATTAGGGGTTACAATTTTTATTTTAGTATTTGCGATGCGGGAGGGCCTCGGTTTAGGGGTTAATAGGTAGTTTATGGGTGTTAGTGTACTTTTTAGCACTTTAGTTATGAGTTTTATGCTACGGCGTTGTACCATAAAACTCTTAACTACTGATTTTTAAATGCGTTAGGACTCTTGACGGGGTAGGCTGTACCGCTCACTTTTTGGCCTCCCAGGACAGACTCGTAATACCGGCGCCATGGAAGTCCCATAGAAAAAAGACTTTACAAAGTTTACGTAAGTCATTTTGCGGTAAGGCCAAAGAAGTGTGTACGGTGACCCTAAACCTTCAAGACTCGTAATATCAGCAGGCGTAAAAAAGCAGCATTAGGACCTCTTAACGCTGCTTTTTTACTCTAACGCACAACTCATAATCTAGCCATTGGTTTGTAATGATACAATAGCTTCCCTTTCTTTTCTAGATAAATTAGAGTGGCCTGCATTAGTGGTGGCGTTCAGACTGCTCAAATCCTCCAAAACCCTTTAATGAAAATTCTCCAGAGATTTCCCTCTAGACTGAAGAGGATAGAATCTCAATCTACTCTTCATACTAGATACTGGTACAGAATCACCTAAAGGAAACAAATCTTGTTCTTGTCCCAAAGTCTGAAGTGTAACTAGATCGCACATGTCAGCGAATGAAAAAAGGGAATTAATCTCTTATGTAATTTCATCTGTATTTGTCAAAACAGTTTGTGTAGTTTCATTATAAGTGAAATTTCTGCAAATGGTAATTTTTTTACAAATTTGTTTACATCTAAAATAGTTTGGAAAAGCTCAAACTTGCATAATGGACAGAAACCTAAACCTAAATTCAAAACTTTCAATTAATTTTCATTCAGAACATAAGAGGAAACATGAATTACTATGTTTTCTTTCATTTATTCGGTTCTCTGATGCATACCTGTTCCTTTCCCTTGTACCTTTTGAGTTCAGAACCGGAACCATGGTTGTCCACAAGAGAGGGGCAATGGGGGCATCCCCCCTAGGTTTTGCTCCCCACCTGGACTAAAAACTTCAACAACAAAAAAAGAAAATTGAATGTCCATTGTTTTTTTTTTTGTTTGTTTGTTTTATATGTATTTTATTGAGGTTTTAAGCAAAACAGTTACAGAGCAGAGGAAATTTGCCATGACACAAAAAATAAAAATAAAATAAAAAACAAAGCAAAAACAAAATACAGAGGCAGATACTATTCTCACCACATAAAAGTGACATATGCTAATAACTTCATACAGATAATAAATAGGCAAATATAATTGAAACCTCACTTTTTATATTGGATGTGTACCTCCCAAATTATAAAAGGCCAGTCCAGAAGTATTCTTACAAGCACTAGAACCCTATGTAGATAGACACATATTACACCAAATATATCTTCTTAATCACTGGCATCAGGGATTTGGTAAAATTAGGTTGGAAAAGATAAACTATATTACAAAACTGGTTGTGGAGTCAGTAATTTTAGAGCTAAGCACAGATAACCCCTGAATATCAAATTCTATGCAGTAACCATACAGTGAGATCAGTCAAGATAACATAATACGCTGTGTAAAGGGTAACTCCTGACTTAAAGGGAAAGTCCTACTAACGAGTCTGCCTGTGTCATGTCCCCAGAGCTGGGCAGTAGTAGGAACCGAAAAAGCCATTTAACCCACTCCAACTTTAGAAGTATGGATAACAGCTCCCAGAGTGTAAAGAGAGTTCTGTGACCCCTCCTGAGTATTAAGGGAATTATGAAGCTGGGGCCCGGCAGAAGATATAAGCAGCCCGAAGGCAGAGTTCTGCAAGAGCAGTGCACCAAGTCTCACCATCTTGGGAATATCCGGCTTCCAGGTTAAGTTGCGATGTGGCTCATTGCAAGTTACACCGCCATCTTCACATATATACACAAAGTCCACTTCTGCGTAGAGTTTAATCTAACGCTGCACACCTAGGTGCAGTGGGTCCTCAAGTAGCAGGGCGGCAAGGGATAATGAGAGCCGTGTGGCTTGTATGTGGAAATAGGTAGGTGCAGTGTAACGATCCATTTGGCCAAGTCTCTCTCCCCTATCAGCCATCCGGTCTGCTCTCAGCATCGGCATGTCCGCGCCGAGTGACACAACCGGGGTTTCTCTCAGGCCCAGCACACCCATCCGTCTAGTGGCACCCAACAGCAAAGTGCCGGTGTATACCGCAGCTCCGCATCTAGCTATGAGGTGGTTGTTGTCGTGTACTTGGGTGACCGCGGATTGCGGCTGCATGTTTCTGTGAGGAGTGGCGGGAGGTATAAGGCTCTGATCCACTGGGTTTTTGTTTGACTTCGTTACGTTTATGGGCTCCACGTTCTGATCTACATAGGCCTCTGAGTCTCAATCACTATCATGGGAATCGAGCTGTTCAGTGGAAGCCTCTGATTCCCGGTCCCTATTGCAGGGGTCGCGTGGAAGGGGGCAGCCTGCAAAACACTGCGCAATCAGACCCCTCAGTCCAGCAAAGTGCACATTGAGCATCTCATAAATGTCTGCTGATGCTTGTGTATCGGTATCCATGTCTGAGTAGACTAGTGTGGTAATTAGTACCACTCGTAACCCCAGTCTCCCAGGGGGGGAATATGCATAAGCCCCGGCTCCAATAACCGCCAGGCACTTTATAGATGCGGCAGCCTTGAGGCCTAGCTGCAGATCTTAGACAGAGCGGTCAATCCAGAAGGTTTCCCTCAGGACTGTCAATTTCTTGAGTCTCGTAGTATCCCTCTGGCCTCCATCCACAGATTAGAAATGTTTATAGAGGAAAACAGTGAAAAAATGTATAAAACACTGAAGTGCAACCAGGAGCTCCCACAAAACACGTCCTGTCTCTGCAGCTGTAAGCTCCGCCCCCCGTCCATTGTTTTTTTTGTTTTTTTATTCCCCTGAATGTAGCTCTGTTTTTGAGGAAGAAGCACATTATTCTGGAAGTTACGTAGCATTCTGGAAATTCTCTATTTCCCTCTGAGTATTGTGCTGCTGTAGTTCTGGACTCTAATTCCCAGCATGCATTGAACAGTGGTGGTAAGTGAACTTCCTGGAAGGCAGAAGATTTACATAAGGTCACGCCAAATCCTCTCTGGTGTGTGTAAGTTTTGTAAATAGCACCAATAGAGGAATGTTTATTGTATATTTTAGGTAATGTACCGTTAGCAGTTTTAGACTAACATACTATTTCTTTTGTGTTTAATTTTGATTATGTTTTTCTTTTTTGTAACTGTATGATGCAACAGATCAAATAAATAAAGCACTGAAAAATAAATAAAACTAAATGCTCTTTCTATTTTAATTTATAATTTTGAAGTCTGGATATAGACATTCATTTTATTACACCCCCAAAAAATGTGTAAAAGTGTGTTAAAGTTTAGAAAATAGCAAAATTTATGTATAAATATATGTATGTGTAATTGTGTTTATTGTCTTAACATTATTCACTTTATTGCCCAGCCCCCGGAAACATTTCTGTGGACGCCCATGACCCCAACATCTAGAAATTGTATGTAACAATTTTGTTCATAAAATGTTTATTTCTAATTTACTTTTGCATACTCACGATTGCCAGTTTCTGAACAGTCATCTTCATAAACAGGATTTCAAACGGGATCATGCCTCAAACAGGATTGTGACTTTGTTGCCCTAAAGACAAAAAATATTCTTCTTAAATACATTTTTGCAGCTACATTATTGAAATCAAAGTCATGAGGTCACAATCCTGTTTGAAATTTTAATTTTTTTTTTGAAGTTGCATTACTGCAAAGGAGTAGTTTTACAATTCACAGTTTAAATGTAACCTTTAGTAGTGCAAAATGGTCATTGTATATGTAATTTTCGGTTGGATTCTCTGTTTCGATCCTGATGACAAGTACTTAACTACTGAAAACACATTTTGGGAACTTTTGCATGTCTGTGGGCATTAAGCAGTTAAATCCATTTTGGATTGCAATCACTTGAAAAGCACACTTCTCATTTCGGCCAAAACCAAGATATCAGAAAGTTTTGAATTGATTATTTCTATATGTTTATCTATCTATCATGTCTAGCTATCTATAAAGTTGTCTATTTATTTATTTTAATACTTATGTATTGAGCAAATTCTATAAACGGTTCAATGCACATGACGAGAATGGGTAGTCATGCTTGTGAGAGCATGATGTCCTGTTATTATCATGAAGAGGATTGCTGATCCAATGCTGTTGTTGGTGTTCTGTCACACTACAGGTCACGATTGTTTGTGGTACAGTGGGCAGAACTTCCTAAGCTACATGGGATTGCTGTTCATGTCACCACATCACAGACAGTAAAGAATGGGCAGAGGATGTTAAAACCCCTCCATCACAGTTCCCTTCCTAACCACAGGCCTCCAATACCCCTCATTTGAAAGAAAATTACCTGGTCTTCCTTGGAAAGAAACAAGTCTTAAAACATTGTTTTTTAAATGTAAAAAGTCAGCACATGGTTTTGCAGGGAAATTGGACTTTATAGGTTCAATACAAAATACCTGTTAACATTTGTTTTATAGTAGACAAATCCTTGTCTTAATTAAACCTAGGAAAAAATGCTTTTATTGCTCAAAGGGGCCACTCGATTTCATATTATAACCACCAACCCTTATTTCACATTTGATTCTCTTAATGACAATTTAGTAAGGTGATCACATGTTACAACATTAGTTGCCTGGCCATTTTCTATATTATTTACTACAATATTAACAAAATATACTTGCTATAGAATTAAAATGGAAGCAGCAAAAAATATGCTTAAAGGCTAGTTTACAAGTGGAGTGGTAATTAGCACCCCCGCTCAAGCATAAACTTTGCTAAAAGTAAGCTATTTGTGTGCGATGGGTATTACAAGTTGAAAGTAAAAAGTTTGGTTTCACTGATGCTAATTTGAGGACTTTGGATGTTGTGACCATGCTAATGCATTCACCCCGTAGACTTTAATGGAGACTGTAGAAGAAAAAATCTATACCTCTCTCTCTTTATATATATATATATATATAAATATATATATATATATATATATATATATATAATACAAGACTGACACCAAAATTAATTCAAAGTCCTTGTTAATACAGAAGACAAAAAGACGGCTACACTAAGCTTCCCACCCCTAGGCTGTGTAGTCCAGTATACCCTTATATAGCACAAACCATAAAGGAAATGATAGTAAAATCAGGACAATAACAGTTATATACAGCTAGATCAACATTTATTTATCCTTATAACAAATTGTCACAAGCAGTAAACATCATAATAAGTCCACTAGACATCAGTGAAGGGTACCCATTCAAATTACAGGGAGCTCACTATCTATTGTTTGTCCAGTGTTGAATATTTCATCCAATTATATCTCTGTATCCCAAAGCCACTTAGATTAATCTTTATATTCCACAAATATAGCCTGTCAGTGAGTTTTCAATGTGCACCCCCACAGCTGTAATAATGATCACTTGTGACTGTATACATTGTTTAAGTACAGCTCTGTCCAGCAAGTTAAAGCCTCTTGAAATAGGGTTAGTAAAGCAGGGCAAAGTAGTACAGTCCTTTGTCAAAACTCCCCAAGTAGCACCCACAACAACGGAATATACTTTGCAAAGGAGCAACGCTTTTCTCAGTGTCGTTAGTTCAGCGTCAATCTTACCCTCCTTCTGAATATCCGTGATTTGTGCAATCTCCGTTACAGACTTATGTGGGGCCCCTGGTGCAACATCTCTTTTCTTCACCGGTCTTACCGCATACTGGCCTTTTCGGTATGGAAAAATCGTCAAGTGGAACTTTTCAATATAGTTGTGTCACAAGTGACCGTTATTACAGCCGTGGGGTGCACATTGAAAACTCACTGACAGACTATACTTGTAGAATATAAAGATTAATCCAAGTGGCTTTGGGGTACAGAGATATAATTGGATGAAATATTCAACTCTGGACAAAAAATAGATAGGTAGCTCTCTGTAATTTGAATGAATACCCTTCACTGATGTCTAGTAGACTTAGCCTAGGGGTGGGAAGCTTAGTGTGACTCCCCCTATCCTGAGGATGTAGCCGTCTTTTTGTCTTCTGTATATATATATATAATATTTATAAAGATATCTACAACCGAGTGTTCCATAATGATAAGCCTACATTTTTATTTCAGTATTAATTTAATTTATCTATTATAATTCTGAGTTATTATGTATATTTGTTTTTCTTGATACCGTATTTTTTTAAACTAATTCTATTTGATTCATTTTTTATTTTTATTATTTTTTAAGTTTATTTCTCTTATATATAATATGTATTATTCTTAGTAGTACCTATATACTATGGGATACTTTAAAAGATCAAGTCCCAACAAGAAGTAGCGTACTGAGAAGCACAGGATAAGATAAAATTCCAATTTTAATGCAAACTTTGTTAAAAACATTCCAGGTCAGTACACACGGATAAAAAAATGACAGGTAGAAGAACAGGAACACAATGCAGACGCGTTTTGTGCACTTGTGCACTTGGTCACTGCTTAACAAAGTTTGCATTAAAATTGGATTTTTATCTTATCCTGTGCTTATCAGTGCCCTACTTTTTGTTGGGACTTGTCAGCCGCACTAGCACTGGATTTTTAGGCATAACATAGCTCCCGTCCACCCTCCATTGTGCTACACACTGCACGCCGAAACATTTGGAGGAAAATGAAGAGGAGGAGACCGCTGAGAGTGCTCCATAACAGGCAAGAGATCTTTTGTGTACATTTACTTTAAAAGATCACTTGGTTTCTTCTACAACATTAAGTGATGTTTAAACACATTAACCTATCCATTTTTTAAAGACAATGTGACCAGTGATGTGATTGAATAATTCTATATGCAATGTAATTGGTTACTTGTGTTTGAGTCAAGACAGCCTCTGATGAAGCGCATTTCCGCATGCGTGAAATGCGTCAGGCCTTTCTGTGTATGACCTCTACATTTGCCACGGCCTAATAAACCATTCAAAAAGCACTTTACCCACTCCTGCTTCTTTCTTTCATACAAACTTATATATATATATATATATATATATATATATTTATATATATATATATTTATATATATATATATATATATATAGAAAGTCAAATAGCCTGTAGCCCAGCACTCCAACCAGGTGGAGCAGCCACGACCTGGGTGCAAACCTTATGAGTAATGAATGTAGATATCAGTGTAGAAGAAGGGCACTCTCAGGATTTGTATAGAAGAAAAATATTTTCTTTATTCTTGAATCATTAATTAATTAATTAATTAT